>NC_088222.1:6355325-6580325 GCF_036934945.1 Oncorhynchus masou masou | reverse complement strand
GGGAGAGAGAGAGAGGGAGGGAGACAGAGAGAGAGAGAGAGAGAGAGAGGGGGAGGGAGACAGAGAGAGAGAGGGAGACAGAGGGAGAGATGGAGACAGAGAGAGAGAGAGGGAGACAGACAGAGAGAGAGGGAGGGAGACAGAGAGAGGGAGGGATACAGAGAGAGAGAGAGGGAGGGATACAGAGAGAGAGAGGGAGGGAGACAGAGAGAGAGGGAGGGAGGGAGACAGAGAGAGAGAGAGAGAGAGAGAGGGAGGGAGACAGAGAGAGAGAGGGAGGGAGACAGAGAGAGAGAGAGGGAGGGAGAGAGAGAGAGGGAGACAGAGAGAGGGAGACAGAGAGAGAGGGAGGGGGAGATGGAGAGAGAGGGAGGGAGACAGAGAGAGAGAGAGGGAGGGAGACAGAGAGAGAGAGGGAGACAGAGAGAGGGAGGGAGGGAGGGAGACAGAGAGAGAGAGAGGGAGGGAGACAGAGAGAGAGAGAGGGAGGGAGACAGAGAGAGAGAGAGGGAGGGAGACAGAGAGAGAGAGAGAGGGAGGGAGGGAGGGAGACCGAGAGAAAGAGCAGCATCATCCATGACAACTGTCAGCACCAATGAGAGCAGTTAAAGACAGGACATACAGCATTTACATACACAGGCTTCAGCACACTGCACTCCATGCTTGGGTTGCCATCACTCCTGGTGTCCCCTCCATCTACCTCCCCAACCCCCATCACTCCTGGTGTCCCCTCCATCTACGTCCCCAACCCCCATCACTCCTGGTGTCCCCTCCATCTACCTCCCCAGCCCCCATCACTCCTGGTGTCCCCTCCATCTACCTCCCCAACCCCCATCACTCCTGGTGTCCCCTCCATCTACCTCCCCAGCCCCCATCACTCCTGGTGTCCCCTCTATCTACGTCCCCAACCCCCATCACTCCTGGTGTCCCCTCCATCTACCTCCCCAGTCCCAGTTGCCCCCCACCCCACAGCGTTATCCCCCACAGCGTTATCCCCCCACCCCACGGCGTTGTCCCCCCAGCGTTATCCCCCCACCCCCAGCGTTATCCCCCCACCCCGCAGCGTTATCCCCCCACCCCGCAGCGTTATCCCCCCACAGCGTTATACCCCCACCCCACAGCGTTATCCCCCCACCCCGCAGCGTTATCCCCCCACAGCGTTATCTCCCCACCCCGCAGCGTTATCCCCCACAGCGTTATCCCCCGCCCCCCACAGCATTATCCCCCCACCCCACAGCGTTATCCATCACCCCACAGCGTTATCCCCCCACCCCACAGCGTCGTCCTCCACCCCACAGCGTTATCCCCCCACCCCACAGCGTTATCCCCCACCCCGCAGCGTTATCCCCCCCACCCCACAGCGTTATCCCCCCACCCCACAGCGTTATCCCCCCACCCCACAGCATTATCCCCCCACCCCACAGCGTTATCCATCACCCCACAGCGTTATCCCCCCACCCCACAGCGTTATCCCCTCACCCCGCAGCGTTATCCACTCACCCCACAGCGTTATCCCCCCACCCCACAGCGTTATCCCCCCACCCCACCGCGTTATCCCCCCACCCCACAGCGTTATCCCCCACCCCACAGCGTTATCCCCCCACCCCACAGCGTTATCCCCCACCCCACAGTGTTATCCCCCCACCCCACAGCGTTATCCCCCCACCCCAACAGCGTTATCCCCCCGCCCCACAGCGTTATCCCCCCGCCCCCACAGCGTTATCCCCCCACCCCACAGCGTTATCCCCCCACCCCACAGCGTTATCCCCCCACCCCACAGCGTTATCCCCCCATCCCACAGCGTTATCCCCCCACCCCACAGCGTTATCCCCTCACCCCTCTCCTCCTCACCATGTTTGGTCTATGCAGCTTCATCCTCTGAGTCTCTGCTGGATTCGACAGTCCGCGCCAACCCATCTGCCGTCAGTGCATCCTCCAGAGTCCTGCGGGCCTGGATCACCTTTAGCTCCTGTTCCCTGTGGACACAGAGAGGACTGGGTTAGAGATGAACACAGAGAGGACTGGGTTAGGGATGGACACAGAGAGGACTGGGTTAGAGATGGACACAAAGAGGACTGGGTTAGGGATGGACACAGAGAGGACTGGGTTAGGGATGGACACAGAGAGGACTGGGTTAGAGATGGACACAGAGAGGACTGGGTTAGAGATGAACACAGAGAGGACTGGGTTAGGGATGGACACAGAGAGGACTGGGTTAGGGATGGACACAGAGAGGACTGGGTTAGGGATGGACACAGAGAGGACTGGGTTAGAGATGAACACAGAGAGGACTGGGTTAGGGATGGACACAGAGAGGACTGGGTTAGGGATGGACACAGAGAGGACTGGGTTAGAGATGGACACAGAGAGGACTGGGTTAGAGATGGACACAGAGAGGACTGGGTTAGAGATGGACACAGAGAGGACTGGGTTAGGGATGGACACAGAGAGGACTGGGTTAGAGATGGACACAGAGAGGACTGGGTTAGGGATGGACAGAGAGAGGACTGGGTTAGGGATGGACAGAGAGAGGACTGAGTTAGGGATGGACACAGAGAGGACTGGGTTAGGGATGGACACAGAGAGGACTGGGTTAGGGATGAACACAGAGATGACTGGGTTAGGGATGAACACAAAGAGAGGACTGGGTTAGGGATGAACACAAAGAGAGGGCTGGGTTCGTGTGTGTGGGCTGGGTTAGCGGAGTGTGTGTGGGCTGGGTTAGTATGTGTGGGCTGGGTTAGCGGAGTGTGTGTGGGCTGGGTTAGCGGAGTGCGTGTGGGCTGGGTTAGCGGAGTGTGTGTGGGCTGGGTTAGCGGAGTGCGTGTGGGCTGGGTTAGTGCGTGTGGGCTGGGTTAGCGGAGTGTGTGTGGGCTGGGTTAGCGGAGTGCGTGTGGGCTGGGTTAGTATGTGTGGGCTGGGTTAGCGGAGTGTGTGTGGGCTGGGTTAGCGGAGTGCGTGTGGGCTGGGTTAGTGCGTGTGGGCTGGGTTAGTGCGTGTGGGCTGGGTTAGTGCGTGTGGGCTGGGTTAGCAGAGTGTGTGCGGGCTGGGTTAGCGGAGTGTGTGCGGGCTGGGTTAGCAGAGTTTGTGTGGGCTGGGTTAGCAGAGTTTGTGTGGGCTGGGTTAGCAGAGTGCGTGTGGGCTGGGTTAGTGCGTGTGGGCTGGGTTAGCAGAGTGTGTGCGGGCTGGGTTAGCGGAGTGTGTGCGGGCTGGGTTAGCGGAGTGTGTGCGGGCTGGGTTAGCGGAGTGTGTGTGGGCTGGTTTAGTGCGTGTGGGCTGGGTTAGCAGAGTGTGTGTGGGCTGGTTTAGTGCGTGTGGGCTGGGTTAGCAGAGTGTGTGCGGGCTGGGTTAGCGGAGTGTGTGCGGGCTGGGTTAGCGGAGTGTGTGCGGGCTGGTTTAGCGGAGTGTGTGTGGGCTGGTTTAGCAGAGTGTGTGTGGGCTGGGTTAGGTATGAACACAGAGAGAGGGCTGGGTTAGCTGAGTGTGGCAGTGTAGCCTAGTGGTTAGAGCATTGGACTAGTAACCAAGAGGGCCACCATTGTTCCTGTTCCCAAGAAAGCCAAGGTAACTGAGCTAAATGACTACCGCCCAGTAGCACCCACTTCCGTCATCATGAAGTGCTTTGAGAGACTAGTCAAGGACCATATCACCTCCACCCTACCTGACACCCTCGACCCACTCAAATTTGCTTACCGCCCCAACAGGTCCACAGACGACAATGCAATCTCAACCACACTGCACACTGCCCTAACCCATCTGGACAAGAGGAATACCTATGTGAGAATGCTGTTCATCGACTACAGCTCAGCATTTAACACCATAGTACCCTCCAAACTCGTCATCAAGCTCGAGACCCTGGGTCTCGACCCCGTCCTGTGCAACTGGGTCCTGGACTTCCTGACGGGCCGCCCCCAGGTGGTGAGGGTAGGTAACAGCATCTCCACCCCGCTGATCCTCAACACTGGGGCCCCACAAGGGTGCGTTCTGAGCCCTCTCCTGTACTCCCTGTTCACCCACGACTGCGTGGCCATGCACGCCTCCAACATAGTCATCAAGATTGCGGACGACACTACAGTGGTAGGCTTGATTACCAACAACGACGAGACGGCCTACAGGGAGGAGGTGAGGGCCCTCGGAGTGTGGTGTCAGGAAAATAACCTCACACTCAACGTCAACAAAACTAAGGAGATGATTGTGGACTTCAGGAAACAGCAGAGGGAACACCCCCCTATCCACATCGATGGGACAGTAGTGGAGAGGGTAGTAAGTTTTAAGTTCCTCGGCGTACACATCACAGACAAACTGGATTGGTCCACCCACAGAGACAGCATCGTGAAGAAGGCGCAGCAGCGCCTCTTCAACCTCAGGAGGCTGAAGAAATTCGGCTTGTCACCAAAAGCACTCACAAACTTCTACAGATGCACAATCGAGAGCATCCTGTCGGGCTGTATCACCGCCTGGTACGGCAACTGCTCCGCCCACAACCGTAAGGCTCTCCAGAGGGTTGTGAGGACTGCACAACGCATCACCGGGGGCAAACTACCTGCCCTCCAGGACACCTACACCACCCGATGTCACAGGAAGGCCATAAAGATCATCAAGGACAACAACCGCCACTGCCTGTTCACCCAGCCATCATTCAGAAGGCGAGGTCAGTACAGGTGCATCAAAGCAGGGACAGAGAGACTGAAAAACAGCTTCTATCTCAAGGCCATCAGACTGTTAAACAGCCACCAGTAACATTGAGTGGCTGCTGCCAACATACTGACTCAACTCCAGGCACTTTAATAATGGAAATTGATGGAAAAATGTATCACTAGCCACTTTAAACACTGCCACTTAATATAATGTTTACATACCCTACATTACTCATCTCATATGTATAGATTTATACTGCACTCGATACCATCTACTGCATCTTGCCTATGCCGTTATGTACCATCACTCATTCATATACCATTATGTACATATTCTTTATCCCTTTACACTTGCGTGTATGAGGTAGTAGTTTTGGAATTGTTAGGTTAGATAACTCGTTGGTTATTACTGCATTGTCGGAACTAGAAGCACAAGCATTTTGCTACACTCGCATTAACATCTGCTAACCGTGTGTATGTGACAAATAAAACATTTGATTTGGATCAATTTCTGGTCTTAACCTCTGATAAATTTGCCTTTGACCAATGCAGCCAATGAACTATTTTAAATTGAATTACAGCATGTCTTAGACATATAGATGAAGAATGGTATCGCTGAAGCATACTCTGCCAAGTCACTCTGAAAGGCACATGACCCAAAAAAAGTTTGCGTGTAAGAAAGATGAATAGGCATCAATTCACTTTTTTTGCAGATGAACCTTCAGCCCAGATATTTTACCAACTGTCTTTAGTAGAACCTGGATCTTTGGAAGACCAGTTAAAGGGTATATATAATATACGTATATAATGCATATGTATATATATATATATATATATATATATATATATATATATATATATATATATATATATATATATATATAAAAGGACATATATAATAGTATGTCATCCACAGTGAGACGTCATGCTCTAAGCCCCCTCTTTCGAATTCCTTTGATAGTGGTGTTATTCTCAATATCCATGGCAAACAGCTGAGGGGACAGAGGACAACCCTGTCTTGTCCCACGTTGAAGTTGGAAATAAGATGAAAGGTTATTATTTGTGCGCACTGCAGCCATAGGGAAGGAGTAACAGATTTTTGATCCAGGACATAAAATTGGGACCGAATACAAATTGTTTGAGAGTGTAAAATAGATAATTCCCAATCTACCCGATCAAATGACATCAAATTCTCAGCATCAAGTGATAACAATATCTCTGCATTGTCCGATGAAGAGGGCTTATAAAGACGTCTGATGTTGAAAAAAAGAATGAAGATTTTTTTTATGAAACCAGTTTGATCTATAGAGATAATGGAGAGAAGGACTGACTCAAAACCAGCTTGATCTGTAGAGATAATGGAGGGAAGGACTGACTCAAAACCAGCTTGATCTGTAGAGATAATGGAGGGAAGGACTGACTCAAAACCAGTTTGATCTGTAGAGATAATGGATGGAAGGACTGACTCAAAACCAGCTTGATCTGTAGAGATAATGGAGGGAAGGACTGACTCAAAACCAGCTTGATCTATAGAGATAATGGAGGGAAGGACTGACTCAAAACCAGTTTGATCTGTAGAGATAATGGAGGGAAGGACTGACTCAAAAACAGTTTGATCTGTAGAGATAATGGATGGAAGGACTGACTCAAAACCAGCTTGATCTATAGAGATAATGGAGGGAAGGACTGACTCAAAACCAGCTTGATCTGTAGAGATCATGGAGGGAAGGACTGACTCAAAACCGGCTTGATCTGTAGAGATAATGGAGGGAAGGACTGACTCAAAACCAGTTTGATCTGTAGAGATAATGGAGAGAAGGACGGACTCAAAAACAGTTTGATCTGTAGAGATAATGGATGGAAGGACTGACTCAAAAACAGTTTGATCTGTAGAGATAATGGAGGGAAGGGCTGACTCAAAACCATTTTGATCTGTAGAGATAATGGAGGGAAGGACTGACTCAAAAACAGTTTGATCTATAGAGATAATGGAGGGAAGGACTGACTCAAAAACAGTTTGATCTGTAGAGATAATGGAGGGAAAAGGACTGACTCAAAACAATAGGCAAACATCTTAGAAAGTATCTTTACATCACAAATCAGTAAAGAAGTTGGCCTACATATGAACCACACAAGAGGTTTTTATCTACCTTTTTTAGAATAAGTGAAATACATTTTTGTCTCATTTCTTGAGGGTAAAGAGTTTGTGGAGAATGATTCCTCAAATATGGAAAACAAGAGAGGAGAGAGTTGATTTATTAGAATTTGCTCATAAATCCTTCGGGTCCAGGGGGATTTACCACACTGCATAGATTTAATTACCAACACAATCTCTTGTGGGGCGGCAGGTTAACCTAGTGGTTAGAGCGTTGGACTAGTAATCGAAAGGTTGCAAGTTCAAATCCCCGAGTTGACAAGGTACAAATCTGTCGTTCTGCCCCTGAACAGGCAGTTAACCCACTGTTCCTAGGCCGTCATTGAAAATAAGAATTTGTTCTTAACTGACTTGCCTGGTTAAATAAAGGTCAATTTTTTTTTTTTTTTTTAAATCTACAGAGAACTGTTATTCTGATTCAGCAGCTATCTCAGGTTCAACTGTAGGAACATCTACGTTCTCAAAGAAGGTGGCATTTCCCAGCGAACTCCGAAGTGTGTAATAGTTATGAAAGCATGAATTGACCTCCAAATCATCAATAGGTGCATTACCCAGTCAGTGATCTCAGTGTGCCTTTTAGCTTGGTATTCATCATTTTCATTAGGGAGATTTACTCATTCCAAGTTCAGCTCATCGAGTTGAAAGAAGATCAAACTCTGTCTGATGTGTCAAATGTTGTTCTAGTAAATCTGCAGATGAAGAGTGTAAATATGCCATAACCAAATACAAGATTTTATTTGTATGTACCCCTCAGCGTTGAATATTACACTTCCTTAATCTTGCTCTGTACGAAATAATTTGTCCCCTTAAAATAAGCCTTCATTGATTCCCATACTGTTGGAGGGGTTTGCAATAAGATAAATATATCCATTTAAAATGATATGAAAGCAACAAAGGTTTATTCTGAAGGCAGAAATGATTTAACCCACCCAGGGCAATAATTAGGCTGTGTATTTGCTACAAGTAGTTTCATAGAGGACAATGATCCAAAATGACTATAGCTTGGTAATCACACTCCGTGATAAGTGGCAGAAATCTATTGTCTTATAAAAGTAGTCTATATGTGAGAAGGTCTTATGAACTGGCGAGAAAAACACAATACTCCACGGGTGTGGAAACGCCTCGCATCAGATATGTCTTAAGCTAAAGATCAGATATGTCTTAAGCTAAAGATCAGATATGTCGTAAGCTAAAGATCAGATATGTCTTAAGCTAAAGATCAGATATGTCTTAAGCTAAAGATCAGATATGTCTTAAGCTAAAGATCAGATATGTCTTAAGCTAAAGATCAGATATGTCTTAAGCTAAAGATCAGATATGTCTTAAGCTAAAGATCAGATATGTCGTAAGCTAAAGATCAGATATGTCTTAAGCTAAAGATCAGATATGTCTTAAGCTAAAGATCAGATATGTCTTAAGCTAAAGATCAGATATGTCTTAAGCTAAAGATCAGATATGTCTTAAGCTAAAGATCAGATATGTCTTAAGCTAAAGATCAGATATGTCTTAAGCTAAAGATCAGATATGTCTTAAGCTAAAGATCAGATATGTCTTAAGCTAAAGATCAGATATGTTTTAAGCTAAAGATCAGATATGTCTTAAGCTAAAGATCAGATATGTCTTAAGCTAAAGATCAGATATGTCTTAAGCTAAAGATCAGATATGTCTTAAGCTAAAGATCAGATATGTCTTAAGCTAAAGATCAGATATGTCTTAAGCTAAAGATCAGATATGTCTTAAGCTAAAGATCAGATATGTCTTAAGCTAAAGATCAGATATGTCTTAAGCTAAAGATCAGATATGTCTTAAGCTAAAGATCAGATATGTTTTAAGCTAAAGATCAGATATGTCTTAAGCTAAAGATCAGATATGTCTTAAGCTAAAGATCAGATATGTCTTAAGCTAAAGATCAGATATGTCTTAAGCTAAAGCTGAATTGTGGATACTGTCTTTGATGAAGATGATACCCTTAAGAGAGCTACGATCCAGACTGGGCGACAGTACACAATTCATATCACCACCTAGTATTAGGTAGGTGTGAGTCCGTATCTGGTAATCGAGAAAATACATTTGTGAAGAATGAACTGTTACACAAATTTGTTTCATAAATGTTAGTCAAGATAACGGGGTGTATTACACGGTCCTCCTACTACATTAAAGACATGGCCTGCTGAGTCTGCCTCTACATTGGACATTGAGAACGGTACGTTCTTACTTATTAAAATGGCTGCTCCTCTAGATTCAGAATGAAAATTGGAATGATATGATTGACCGATCCACCCTCTGTGGTCTAAAGTACCGAGCGTCCTGAAGAAAGGAGATGTCTACTTCAATGTGATTTAAATGAGAAAGGACCCTTTTGTGGTTTACTGGGCGATTTAAAGATGTAACATTTCAGCTGGTAAAAGTGACCGAGCAACCAGCTGTCCCTCTCATGATATTAGCCATGTAAAGTCAACCAGCTGTCCCTCTCATGATATTAGCCATGTAAAGTCAACCAGCTGTCCCTCTCATGATATTAGACATGTAAAGTCAACCAGCTGTCCCTCTCATGATATTAGACATGTAAAGTCAACCAGCTGTCCCTCTCATGATATTAGACCTAGCCATGTAAAGTCAACCAGCTGTCCCTCTCATGATATTAGCCATGTAAAGTCAACCAGCTGTCCCTCTCATGATATTAGCCATGTAAAGTCAACCAGCTGTCCCTCTCATGATATTAGACATGTAAAGTCAACCAGCTGTCCCTCTCATGATATTAGACCTAGCCATGTAAAGTCAACCAGCTGTCCCGCTCATGATATTAGACATGTAAAGTCAACCAGCTGTCCCTCTCATGATATTAGCCATGTAAAGTCAACCAGCTGTCCCTCTCATGATATTAGACCTAGCCATGTAAAGTCAACCAGCTGTCCCTCTCATGATATTAGACATGTAAAGTCAACCAGCTGTCCCTCTCATGATATTAGACCTAGCCATGTAAAGTCAACCAGCTGTCCCTCTCATGATATTAGCCATGTAAAGTCAACCAGCTGTCCCTCTCATGATATTAGCCATGTAAAGTCAACCAGCTGTCCCTCTCATGATATTAGACCGAGCCATGTAAAGTCAACCAGCTGTCCCTCTCATGATATTAGACCTAGCCATGTAAAGTCAACCAGCTGTCCCTATCATGATATTAGACCTAGCCATGTAAAGTCAACCAGCTGTCCCTCTCATGATATTAGACCTAGCCATGCAAAGTCAACCAGCTGTCCCTCTCATGATATTAGACCGAGCCATGTAAAGTCAACCAGCTGTCCCTCTCATGATATTAGCCATGTAAAGTCAACCAGCTGTCCCTCTCATGATATTAGCCATGTAAAGTCAACCAGCTGTCCCTCTCATGATATTAGACCGAGCCATGCAAAGTCAACCAGCTGTCCCTCTCATGATATTAGACCGAGCCATGTAAAGTCTGGTGGGAAAGGGATAGATGCCAGATTACAAAAACAACTAATCCATTAAACATTTTTCAAATGAGTAAATACATAAAAAGTTGATGAAGAATAAAAAAAAACATAAACAAACAATATTCTGAAGTCTGGCATGAAAAAGTAGAGCCCCCCCCCCCTGATCACCTAATAGAACAAGGTAACCACTAATCCCCACACATGATGTGTTCGTTATGCGGAACACTAAACCTAGAGAGAACCCTGATGAAATAGTGAAGGATTTAAAACAAGTTGAACATAATAAATAAATAAGAAATAGTTATTTATAACCCAAAACAAGACGGTTTTAAAAGATCGTATAAAACATTTTATGAATCACATCTTATCAATACCACTCCAGAGCGCTCTGGGGGAGGTTTTCATCAAGGATCTCTCTGTACTTCGCTCCATTCATCTTACCCTCTATCCTGACTAGTCTCCCATTCCCTGCCGCTGAAAAACATCCCCACAGCATTATGCTGCCACCACCATGCTTCACCGTAGGGATGGTGCCAGGTTTCCTCCAGACGTGAAGCTTGGCATTCAAGCCAAAGAGTTCAATCATGGTTTCATCAGACCAGAGAATCTTGTGTCCTTTAGGTTCCTTTCGACAAACTCCAAGCGGGCTGTCGTGCTTTTTAATGAGGAGTGGATTCTGTCTGCCCACTCTACCCACTCTACCATAAAGGCCTGAGATGTTTGTCCTTCTGGAAGTTTCTCCCATCTACACAGAGGAACTCCGGAGCTCTGTTAGAGTGACCATCGGGTTCTCTAGTGGTTCCAAACTTCTTCCATTAAGAATGATGGAGGCCGCTGAGTTCTTGGGGACCTTCAATGCTGCAGAAATGTTTTGGTACCCTTCCCCAGATCTGTGCCTCGACACACTTCTGTCTCGGCGCTCTACAGACAATTTATTCGATCTCATGGCTTTGTTTTTGCTCTGACATGCACTGTTAACTGTGGGACCTTATATAGACAGGTGTGTGCCTTTCCAAAGGACAATTCATTGAATTTACCACAGGTGGACTCCAATCATGTTATAGAAACATCTCAAGGATGATCATTGGAAACAGGATGCACCTGGGCTCAGTTTCCAGTCTCATAGCAACGGGTCTGAATACTTATGTAAATGAGTCATTATGGGATATTGTATGTAGATTGATGAGAAAAAAACAAATATTTCTCCTGACCTATTTAGAGTGTTTATATGCTGTTTAATATGACATGTAGCCTATTTAAAATGATGAGTGCTTCTTACAGTCACCTTTTCATATTTATTCAAATACTTTTCACTCAAATCCATATGTACAGGTAGAGTCAGCGCAGGTAGAGTCAGCACAGGTAGAGTCAGCGCAGGTAGAGTCAGCGCAGGTAGAGTCAGCGCAGGTAGAGTCAGCGCAGGTAGAGTCAGCGCAGGTAGAGTCCGCGCAGGTAGAGTCAGCGCAGGTAGAGTCAGCGCAGGTAGAGTCAGCGCAGGAAGGGTCCGCGCAGGTAGAGTCAGCGCAGGTAGAGTCAGCGCAGGTAGAGTCAGCGCAGGTAGAGTCAGCGCAGGTAGAGTCAGCGCAGGTAGAGTCAGCGTAGGTAGAGTCAGCGCAGGAAGAGTCAGCGCAGGTAGAGTCAGCGCAGGTAGTCAGCGCAAGTAGAGTCAGCGCAGGTAGAGTCAGCGCAGGTAGAGTCAGCGCAGGTAGAGTCAGCGCAGGTAGAGTCAGCGCAGGTAGAGTCCGCGCAGGTAGAGTCCGCGCAGGTAGAGTCAGCACAGGTAGAGTCAGCGTAGGTAGAGTCAGCGTAGGTAGAGTCAGCGTAGGTAGAGTCCGCGCAGGTAGAGTCCGCGCAGGTAGAGTCAGCACAGGTAGAGTCAGCGTAGGTAGAGTCAGCGTAGGTAGAGTCAGCGCAGGAAGAGTCAGCGCAGGTAGAGTCAGCGTAGGTAGAGTCAGCGCAGGAAGAGTCAGCGCAGGTAGAGTCAGCGCAGGTAGTCAGCGCAGGTAGAGTCAGCGCAGGAAGAGTCAGCGCAGGTAGAGTCAGCGCAGGTAGTCAGCGCAGGTAGAGTCAGCGCAGGTAGAGTCAGCGCAGGTAGAGTAAGCGCAGGTAGAGTCAGCGCAGGTAGAGTCCGCGCAGGTAGAGTCCGCGCGGGTAGAGTCAGCGCGGGTTGAGTCCAAACAGGTAGAGTCAGTACAGGTAGAGTCAGTACAGGTAGAGTCAGCGCAGGTAGAGTCAGCGCAGGTAGAGTCAGCGCAGGTAGAGTCAGCGCAGGTAGAGTCAGCGCGGGTAGAGTCAGCGCAGGTAGAGTCAGCGCAGGTAGAGTCAGCACGAATGAATAGCTCACCAGTCAGTTGTCTTCTCTCACTCTATGGGATGATCTGTCTTCTCTCACTCTGTGGGATGATCTGTCTTCTCTCACTCTATGGGATGATCTGTCTTCTCTCATTCTATGGGATGATCTGTCTTCTCTCATTCTATGGGATGATCTGTCTTCTCTCACTCTATGGGATGATCTGTCTTCTCTCACTCTATGGGAAGATCTGTCTTCTCTCATTCTATGGGATGATCTGTCTTCTCTCATTCCATGGGATGATCGGTCTTCTCTCATTCCATGGGATGATCTGTCTTCTCTCATTCCATGGGATGATCTGTCTTCTCTCATTCCATGGGATGATCTGTCTTCTCTCATTCTATGGGATGATCTGTCTTCTCTCATTCTATGTGATGATGTGTCTTCTCTCACTCTATGGGATGATCTGTCTTCTCTTACTCTATGGGATGATCTGTCTTCTCTCATTCTATGGGATGATCTGTCTTCTCTCATTCTATGGGATGATCTGCCTTCTCTCATTCTATGGGATGATCTGTCTTCTCTCACTATGGGATGATCTGTCTTCTCTCACTATGGGATGATCTGTCTTCTCTCATTCTATGGGATCACAGAGGCATGAGAAAAACGGATCCATTCCACACCTCTTCTCCCTCCCTCTTTCCTCTCCTCTCCACTATTCTTCTTTCTCTCCACTATTCTTATTCCTCTCCACTCCCTCTCTCCTCTCCACTCCCTCTTTCCTCTCCTCTCCACAATTCTTCTTCCTCTCCACTCCCTCTCTCCTCTCCTCTCCTCTCCACTATTCTTCTTCCTCTCCACTCCCTCTCTCCAGTCCTATTCTCCCTCTCTCCTCTCCACTCCCTCTCTCCTCTCCACTATTCTTCTTCCTCTCCACTATTCTTCTTCCTCTCCACTCCCTCTCTCCTGTCCTTTCCCTCTCTCCAGTCCTATTCTCCCTCTCTTCTCTCCACTCCCTCTCTCCTGTCCTCTCCTCTCCACTATTCTTCTTCCTCTCCACTCCCTCTCTCCTCTCCTCTCCTCTCCACTATTCTTCTTCCTCTCCACTCCCTCTCTCCAGTCCTATTCTCCCTCTCTCCTCTCCACTCCCTCTCTCCTCTCCTCTCCTCTCCACTATTCTTCTTCCTCTCGACTATTCTTCTTCCTCTCCACTCCCTCTCTCCTGTCCTTTCCCTCTCTCCAGTCCTATTCTCCCTCTCTTCTCTCCACTCCCTCTCTCCTGTCCTCTCCTCTCCACTATTCTTCTTCCTCTCCACTCCCTCTCTCCTGTCCTCACCCTCTCTCCAGTCCTATTCTCCCTCTCACCTCCTCCCCCTCCTCTCCCCTCTCCTCCCATAATAACCCAGAGAGAGCTGGTTATCGGAGCTCAGTGTGCCATCATGCCTTTGTATACACTGCCATCTACAGGATTAACACTGCACTCATAAGAGCTCCCAGTAACATGAAGGGAGAGGACGGCTCCAGTGAAAAGTGTTCATGACTTATAGTTCCAACAGATATGACTATGGCTGGCTGGTGACTGGCTGGCTGGCTGGCTGGCTGGTGACTGGCTGGCTGGTGACTGGCTGGCTGGCTGGCTGGTGACTGGCTGGCTGGTGACCGGCTGACTGGTGACTGACCGGCTGGCTGGTGACTGACCGGCTGGCTGGTGACTGGCTGGCTGGTGACTGACTGGCTGGTGACTGGCTGGCTGGTGACTGGCTGGCTGGCTGGCGACTGGCTGGCTGACTGACTGGCTGGCTGGTGACTGACTGGCTGGTGACTGGCTGGCTGGTGACTGGCTGGCTGGCGACTGGCTGGCTGACTGACTGGCTGGTGACTGGCCGGCTGGTGACTGACTGGCTGGCTGGCGACTGGCTGGGTGACTGACTGACTGGCTGGCTGGTGACTGACTAACTGGCTGGCTGGTGACTGACTGACTGACTGACTGACTGGCTGGCTGGTGACTGACTGGCTGGTGACTGACTGGCTGGCGACTGACTGGCTGGCGACTGGCTGGCTGGTGACTGACTGGTTGGTGACTGGCTGGCTGGTGACTGGCTGGCTGGCGACTGGCTGGCTGACTGGCTGGCTGGTGACTGGCTGGCTGGTGACTGGCTGGCTGGTGACTGGCTGGCTGGCTGGCAACTGGCTGGTGACTGACTGGCTGGTGACTGGCTGGCTGGTGACTGGCTGGCTGGCTGGCGACTGGCTGGCTGGCTGACTGACTGGCTGGCTGGTGACTGACTGGCTGGTGACTGGCTGGCTGGTGACTGGCTGGCTGGCTGGCTGGCTGGCGACTGGCTGGCTGACTGACTGGCTGGTGACTGGCCGGCTGGTGACTGACTGGCTGGCTGGCGACTGGCTGGGTGACTGACTGACTGGCTGGCTGGTGACTGACTGACTGACTGGCTGGTGACTGACTGGCTGGTGACTGACTGGCTGGTGACTGGCTGGCTGGCTGGCGACTGGCTGGCTGACTGGCTGGCGACTGACTGGCTGGCGACTGGCTGGCTGGTGACTGACTGGTTGGCGACTGGCTGGCTGGTGACTGACTGGCTGGTGACTGGCTGGCTGGTGACTGGCTGGCTGGCTGGTGACTGGCTGGCTGGTGACTGGCTGGCTGGTGACTGGCTGGCTGGCGACTGGCTGGGTGACTGACTGACTGGCTGGTGACTGACTGACTGACTGACTGACTGGCTGGCTGGTGACTGACTGACTGGCTGGCTGGTGACTGACTGGCTGGCTGGTGACTGACTGGCTGGTGACTGACTGGCTGGTGACTGGCTGGCTGGCTGGCGACTGGCTGGCTGACTGGCTGGCGACTGACTGGCTGGCGACTGGCTGGCTGGTGACTGACTGGTTGGCGACTGGCTGGCTGGTGACTGACTGGCTGGTGACTGGCTGGCTGGTGACTGGCTGGCTGGCTGGTGACTGGCTGGCTGGTGACTGGCTGGCTGGTGACTGGCTGGCTGGCGACTGGCTGGGTGACTGACTGACTGGCTGGTGACTGACTGACTGACTGACTGGCTGGCTGGTGACTGACTGACTGGCTGGCTGGTGACTGACTGGCTGGCTGGTGACTGACTGACTGGCTGGCTGGTGACTGACTGGCTGGCTGGTGACTGACTGGCTGGCTGGCTGGTGACTGGCTGGCTGGTGACTGACTGGCTGGTGACTGACTGGCTGGCTGGTGACTGGCTGGCTGGTGACTGGCTGGCTGGTGACAAGAGACAGATCCCTACAGATGACGCCGGAATAAATGGAGTCTGATTGTCTTAAATCCACTCCTTTTCTCTGAACCATGTCACCTAGTGTATAGCAGAGAATGTTTCCATACCAAGGGAAGGCAGCAATCATTTCTACTTCACCACCAAGACTCAAAGTAGATCTGCACTGAGAACAAATTTCAAGGTAAAGGTCACCCTCTCTGGTCAAAACTAGTCCACACCACAAAGGGAAAAGGGTACCAATTTCAGACGCGATCTATATGTTGTTTGTGATAAAGAGTTTGTTAAAACACTCTCCCCATTGAGAGCCTTCAGCTCGCCTTCACTATTATGAGTCCTGCAGAATCTTTGGGTCTGTGTTCTAGAATCTTTGGGTCTGTGTTCTAAAATCTTTGGGTCTATGTTCTAGAATCTTTGGGTCTGTGTTCTAGAATCTTTGGGTCTATGTTCTAGAATCTTTGGGTCTATGTTCTAGAATCTTTGGGTCTATGTTCTAGAATCTTTGATTACCCATCAGCCTAGATCTTTCCCTAGCTACCAAATGTGTTCCTCAATCTGGATTCAGGCCAGGTCATAGTACCATCCCCACTACATCCCTGGTGTTAAATAACGTGGTAAAGGGTATGTATAAAAATGAAAGACTTGTGCTGCCCTCTTCATTGACCTATCGAAGGCTTTTGATACTGTTGTCCACTCTTTACTAATTCAAAGATTGTCTGCAATTGGCCTGGATCTAGCAAAATGCAATACCTGACAGACAGAACACAAGGGGTATTCTCTGATGGCGTTTCCGTGACATTAGGAAAAGGTGTTCCACAGGGGTCGATGTTTGGTCCTATACTTTTTACTGTCTATTGAAGCAATACAGGTCTATATGCCAAACAAAAAGTGTAACATACATCTGTTTGCAGATGACACTGTTGTGTTTGCTGTTGCTCCCACGGTTGACCAGGATGTGTCAGAGCTATAATCTGTATTTATTGCCCTGCAGAAAGCCTTTGTTGAACTGAAATAGGTAGTTAACCTGTTGATGCTGTTGATGGGGGGCGCTATTTCATTTTTGGATGAAAAACGTTCCCGTTTTAAACAAGATATTTTGTCACAAAAAGATGCTCGACTATGCATATAATTGATAGCTTTCGAAAGAAAACACTCTGACGTGTCCAGAACTACCAAGATATTTTCTGTGCGTGCACTAGAACGTGAGCTTCAGGCAAAACCAAGATGAGACGGCATCCAGGAAATGAGCAGGATTTTTGAGGCTCTGTTTTCCATTGTCTCCTTATATGGCTGTGAATGCGAGAGGAATGAGCCTGCCCTTTCTGTCGTTTCCCCAAGGTGTCTGCAGCATTGTGACGTATTTGTAGGCAGATCATTGGAAGATTGACCATAAGAGACCACATTTACCATTTACCCGGTGTCCTGCGCCGAAATTGGTGCGCAAAAGCCAGCTGCCAGTATTTTTCCATGGGATACAGAGAGGAAAGCAAGCTTCCACGAACTGCATATCAATGAAGAGATATGTGAAAAAACACCTTGAGGATTGATTCCAAACAACGTTTGCCATGTTTCGGTCGATATTATGTAGTTAATTCGGAAAAAGTTTTACGTTGTAGGTGACTGAATTTTCGGTTCGTTTCGGTAGCCAGACGCAATGTAGAAAACGGAACGATTTCTCCTACACACAGACGCTTTCAGGAAAAACTGAGCATTTGGTATGTAACTGAGAGTCTCCTCATTGAAAACATCAGAAGCTCTTCAAAGGTAAATGATTTTATTTATTTGGTTATCTGGTTTTTGTGAAAATGTTAGGTGCTAAATGCTACTCAAAATGCTATGCTAGCTTTGCATACTCTTACACAAATTAGTCAATTTCTATGGTTCAAAAGCATATTTTGAAAATCTGAGATGACAGTGTTGTTAAGAAAAGGCTAAGCTTGAGAGCAGACGCATTATTTTCATTTTATTTGCGATTTTCAGAAATCGTTAACGTTGCGTTATGCTAATGAGCCTGAGGCTTTAGTCACGATCCCGGATCCGGGATGGGGAGTTCCAAGAGGTTAATGCAGGTAAAAACCACCAGGTATATGTTATTTTCAAAAACACTTGTATCTGATGATTTATGCATATGTACACTGGATAGTGCCCTCATTGGACGGTGCCCTCATTGGACGGTGTCCTCATTGATGGTGTCCCTGCTTATAAATATCTGGGCATCTGGTTTGACAAAAAAGGAAATTTTAAAAAGCATATTGATGAGTTAGTTAAGAATAAAAATGAATTAAACTTGATGTTCTGGTGCCTGAGGCAGTTCAAATTGATGTTCTGGTACCTGAGGCAGTTCAACTTGATGTTGTGGTGCCTCTGGAGCAGTTCAACTTGATGTTGTGGTGCTTCTGGAGCAGTTCAACTTGATGTTGTGGTGCCTCTGGGGCAGTTCAACTTGATGTTCTGGTGCCTGAGGCAGTTCAACTAGATGTTCTGGTGCCTGAGGCAGTTCAACTTGATGTCCTGGTGCCTCTGGGGCAGTTCAACTTGATGTTGTGGTGCCTGAGGCAGTTCAACTTGATGTCCTGGTGCCTCTGGGGCAGTTCAACTTGGTGTTCTGGTGCCTGAGGCAGTTCAACTTGATGTTCTGGTGCCTCTAGGGCAGTACAACTTGATGTTGTGGTTCCTGAGGCAGTTCAACTTGATGTTCTGGTGCCTCTGGGGCAGTTCAACTTGATGTGCTGGTGCCTGAGGCAGTTCAACTTGATGTTGTGGTGCCTGAGGCAGTTCAACTTGATGTTCTGGTGCCTCTGGGGCAGTACAACTTGATGTGCTGGTGCCTGAGGCAGTTCAACTTGATGTTGTGGTGCCTGAGGCAGTTCAACTTGATGTTCTGGTGCCTCTGGGGCAGTTCAACTTGATGTTCTGGTACCTCTGGGGCAGTTCAATTTGTTGATTAAGGACCTCTTTGCAGAGGAATTGATTGTTTTTCTTGAATGGCTTGTAAATCTTTTTCTGATGCTGTATTTGTAAATTGTATAAATTGTGTATATGCAGCACTCCCTTGTGAAAGAGGCCTTGGTCTAAATGGGACTCCATGAGAAAATAAATGTTCAATAAAAAATATAAAGCTCCTAACAGGCACATCACAGGTCCCTATGTAGAGGATAGGATCAATGGAGGAGAAGCATAATTACACATAAGACTCCTGTCGAGGACTGGGACAATAAGACTCCTGTCGAGGACTGGGACAATAAGACTCCTGTCGAGGACTGGGACAATAAGACTCCTGTCGAGGACTGGGACAATAAGACTCCTGTTGAGGACTGGGACAATAAGACTCCTGTCGAGGACTGGGACAATAAGACTCCTGTCGAGGACTGGGACAATAAGACTCCTGTCGAGGACTGGGACAATAAGACTCCTGTCGAGGACTGGGACAATAAGACTCCTGTCGAGGACTGGGACAATAAGACTCCTGTTGAGGACTGGGACAATAAGACTCCTGTCGAGGACTGGGACAATAAGACTCCTGTCGAGGACTGGGACAATAAGACTCCTGTCGAGGACTGGGACAATAAGACTCCTGTCGAGGACTGGGACAATAAGACTCCTGTTGAGGACTGGGACAATAAGACTCCTGTTGAGGACTGGGACAATAAGACTCCTGTTGAGGACTGGGACAATAAGACTCCTGTCGAGGACTGGGACAATAAGACTCCTGATGAGGACTGGGACAATAAGACTCCTGTTGAGGACTGGGACAATAAGACTCCTGTCGAGGACTGGGACAATAAGACTCCTGTCGAGGACTGGGACAATAAGACTCCTGTCGAGGACTGGGACAATAAGACTCCTGTCGAGGACTGGGACAATAAGACTCCTGTCGAGGACTGGGACAATAAGACTCCTGTTGAGGACTGGGACAATAAGACTCCTGTCGAGGACTGGAGACAACAAGACTCCTGTTGAGGACTGGGACAATAAGACTCCTGTCGAGGACTGGGACAATAAGACTCCTGTTGAGGACTGGGACAATAAGACTCCTGTCGAGGACTGGGACAATAAGACTCCTGTCGAGGACTGGGACAATAAGACTCCTGTCGAGGACTGGGACAATAAGACTCCTGTCGAGGACTGGGACAATAAGACTCCTGTCGAGGACTGGGACAATAAGACTCCTGTCGAGGACTGGGACAATAAGACTCCTGTCGAGGACTGGGACAATAAGACTCCTGTCGAGGACTGGGACAATAAGACTCCTGTCGAGGACTGGGACAATAAGACTCCTGTCGACTGGACTGGGGGACAATAAGACTCCTGTCGAGGACTGGGACAATAAGACTCCTGTCGAGGACTGGGACAATAAGACTCCTGTCGAGGACTGGGACAATAAGACTCCTGTCGAGGACTGGGACAATAAGACTCCTGTCGAGGACTGGGACAATAAGACTCCTGTTGAGGACTGGGACAATAAGACTCCTGTCGAGGACTGGGACAATAAGACTCCTGTTGAGGACTGGGACAATAAGACTCCTGTTGAGGACTGGGACAATAAGACTCCTGTCGAGGACTGGGACAATAAGACTCCTGTTGAGGACTGGGACAATAAGACTCCTGTTGAGGACTGGGACAATAAGACTCCTGAGGACTGGGACAATAAGACTCCTGTTAGGACTGGGACAATAAGACTCCTGTTGAGGACTGGGACAATAAGACTCCTGTCGAGGACTGGGACAATAAGACTCCTGTTGAGGACAGGGACAATAAGACTCCTGTCGAGGACTGGGACAATAAGACTCCTGTCGAGGACTGGGACAATAAGACTCCTGTTGAGGACTGGGACAATAAGACTCCTGTTGAGGACTGGGACAATAAGACTCCTGTCGAGGACTGGGACAATAAGACTCCTGTCGAGGACTGGGACAATAAGACTCCTGTTGAGGACTGGGACAATAAGACTCCTGTTGAGGACTGGGACAATGAGACTCCTGTCGAGGACTGGGACAATGAGACTCCTGTTGAGGACTGGGACAATAAGACTCCTGTTGAGGACTGGGGCAATAAGACTCCTGTTGAGGACTGGGGCAATAAGACTCCTGTCGAGGACTGGGACAATAAGACTCCTGTTGAGGACTGGGGCAATAAGACTCCTGTCGAGGACTGGGACAATGAGACTCCTGTCGAGGACTGGGACAATAAGACTCCTGTCGAGGACTGGGACAATAAGACTCCTGTTGAGGACTGGGACAATAAGACTCCTGTCGAGGACTGGGACAATAAGACTCCTGTCGAGGACTGGGACAATAAGACTCCTGTCGAGGACTGGGACAATAAGACTCCTGTCGAGGACTGGGACAATAAGACTCCTGTCGAGGACTGGGACAATAAGACTCCTGTCGAGGACTGGGACAATGAGACTCCTGTCGAGGACTGGGACAATGAGACTCCTGTCGAGGACTGGGACAATAAGACTCCTGTTGAGGACTGGGACAATAAGACTCCTGTCGAGGACTGGGACAATAAGACTCCTGTTGAGGACTGGGACAATAAGACTCCTGTTGAGGACTGGGACAATAAGACTCCGGTCGAGGACTGGGACAATAAGACTCCTGTTGAGGACTGGGACAATAAGACTCCTGTCGAGGACTGGGACAATAAGACTCCTGTCGAGGACTGGGACAATAAGACTCCTGTCGAGGACTGGGACAATAAGACTCCTGTTGAGGACTGGGACAATAAGACTCCTGTCGAGGACTGGGACAGTAAGACTCCTGTCGAGGACTGGGACAATAAGACTCCTGTCGAGGACTGGGACAATAAGACTCCTGTCAAGGACTGGGACAATAAGACTCCTGTCGAGGACTGGGACAATAAGACTCCTGTCGAGGACTGGGACAATAAGACTCCTGTCGAGGACTGGGACAATAAGACTCCTGTCGAGGACTGGGACAATTAATGTATAACCATAAGCATTAAAAAAACAATGCATTTTGTGTGTTTGGAACCAACAGCTGAGTGTGGTTGAGTGAGATAGAAACACAATGAATAGAACAGACTTGGAACCTCAAATCCTGGCAATATAACGGGTCAATAAGCTCTCTACGGCTGCCGGGTATTGTGATGCAATAATTGCTGTGGTAATGTAGAATATTCATTCAAAATGATGTTTAATTGATGTGGCTCACGCATTCTATTCATTATTTTTCTATTGCATCACATTCAGTGTAGGAGGAGAAAGGAGGAGAAAATGTACATGTTGGAAGAAATAAAAAAATAAAAACAAAATGCCTCCCTCCACCCACGAACACGCATGGAGAATGTTTCCGTATGGACTGAAACACTAACAATTTGCCCATGACATCAGCGAAGAAGCGTATCTCCGAGCCGCACGTGTTCAGTTCTCTCTGTGAGCAGCTCTCTGCAAATGCCAAAATTGTCATTTCAGTTGTGCTGTCGCTCTGTTTCCCTGACGCAAGCTTCCATACAAAACAATGGGCCTCCTGCTCTGGCAGGATTAGAGTTGGGAGGCAGAGGTGGGAGCTCTACGTCTCTCTCTCTCTGTGTGTGTGTGTGTGTGTGTGTGTGTGTGTGTGTGTGTGTGTGTGTGTGTGTGTGTGTGTGTGTGTGTGTGTGTGTGTGTGTGTGTGTGTGTGTGTGTGTGTGTGTGTGTGTGTGTGTGTGTGTGTGTGTGTGTTTGTGTGTGTGTCACAGTGGGAGCTGCCTGAAGTGAGGAGAATCTACTGAAACTCAAACAATTTTCAGGTTTTAATGTCACGTACAGGTGAAGTGAAAACGCCAGACAAAACAACCCAGCAATCCAAAACAACGTTACACCAGACAAGAAGAAGAAAGTAATGATACCATATACAGGGTCAGTACCATATTAACAATGTACAGGGATACTGGAGTGATGGAGGTAGATATGTAGAGGGGGAAGGAGACAGGGATACTGGAGTGATGGAGGTAGATATGTAGAGGGGGAAGGAGACTATATACAGGGTCAGTACCATATTAACAATGTACAGGGATACTGGAGTGATGGAGGTAGGTATGTAGAGGGGTAAGGTGACTATATACAGGGTCAGTACCATATTAACAATGTACAGGGATACTGGAGTGATGGAGGTAGATATGTAGAGGGGGAAGGAGACTATATACAGGGTCAGTACCATATTAACAATGTACAGGGATACTGGAGTGATGGAGGTAGGTATGTAGAGGGGGAAGGTGACTATATACAGGGTCAGTACCATATTAACAATGTACAGGGATACTGGAGTGATGGAGGTAGATATGTATAGGGGGTAAGGAGACAGGGATACTGGAGTGATGGAGGTAGTTATGTATAGGGGGAAGGAGACAGGGATACTGGAGTGATGGAGGTAGTTATGTATAGGGGGAAGGAGACAGGGATACTGGAGTGATGGAGGTAGATATGTATAGAGGGAAGGGGACAGGGATACTGGAGTGATGGAGGTAGATATGTATCGGGGACAGGGATACTGGAGTGATGGAGGTAGATATGTATAGGGGGAAGGAGACAGGGATACTGGAGTGATGGAGGTAGTTATGTATAGGGGGAAGGAGACAGGGATACTGGAGTGATGGAGGTAGATATGTATAGGGGGAAGGAGACAGGGATACTGGAGTGATGGAGGTAGTTATGTATAGGGGGAAGGGGACAGGGATACTGGAGTGATGGAGGTAGATATGTATAGAGGGAAGGGGACAGGGATACTGGAGTGATGGAGGTAGATATGTATCGGGGACAGGGATACTGGAGTGATGGAGGTAGATATGTATAGAGGGAAGGGGACAGGGATACTGGAGTGATGGAGGTAGATATGTATAGAGGGAAGGGGACAGGGATACTGGAGTGATGGAGGTAGATATGTATCGGGGACAGGGATACTGGAGTGATGGAGGTAGATATGTATAGAGGGAAGGGGACAGGGATACTGGAGTGATGGAGGTAGATATGTATAGGGGGAAGGAGAAAGTGATACTGGAGTGATGGAGGTAGATATGTATAGGGGGAAGGAGACAGGGATACTGGAGTGATGGAGGTAGATATGTATAGGGGGAAGGAGACAGGGATACTGGAGTGATGGAGGTAGATATGTATAGGGGGTAAGGAGACAGGGATACTGGAGTGATGGAGGTAGATATGTATAGGGGGAAGGAGACAGGGATACTGGAGTGATGGAGGTAGATATGTATAGGGGGAAGGAGACAGGGATACTGGAGTGATGGAGGTAGATATGTATAGGGGGATGGAGACAGGGATACTGGAGTGATGGAGGTAGATATGTATCGGGGGATGGAGACAGGGATACTGGAGTGATGGAGGTAGGTATGTAGAGGGGTAAGGTGACTATATACAGGGTCAGTACCATATTAACAATGTACAGGGATACTGGAGTGATGGAGGTAGGTATGTAGAGGGGGAAGGTGACTATATACAGGGTCAGTACCATATTAACAATGTACAGGGATACTGGAGTGATGGAGGTAGATATGTATAGAGGGAAGGGGACAGGGATACTGGAGTGATGGAGGTAGTTATGTATAGGGGTAAGGAGACAGGGATACTGGAGTGATGGAGGTAGGTATGTAGAGGGGTAAGGTGACTATATACAGGGTCAGTACCATATTAACAATGTACAGGGATACTGGAGTGATGGAGGTAGATATGTATAGCGGTAAGGAGACAGGGATACTGGAGTGATGGAGGTAGATATGTATAGGGGGAAGGGGACAGGGATACTGGAGTGATGGAGGTAGATATGTATAGCGGTAAGGAGACAGGGATACTGGAGTGATGGAGGTAGATATGTATAGAGGGAAGGGGACAGGGATACTGGAGTGATGGAGGTAGATATGTATAGAGGGAAGGGGACAGGGATACTGGAGTGATGGAGGTAGATATGTATAGGGGGAAGGGGACAGGGATACTGTAGTGATGGAGGTAGATATGTATAGGGGGAAGGAGACAGGGATGCTGGAGTGATGGAGGTAGATATGTATAGGGGGAAGGAGACAGGGATGCTGGAGTGATGGAGGTAGATATGTATAGAGGGAAGGGGACAGGGATACTGGAGTGATGGAGGTAGATATGTATAGGGGGAAGGGGACAGGGATACTGGAGTGATGGAGGTAGATATGTATAGGGGGAAGGGGACAGGGATACTGTAGTGATGGAGGTAGATATGTATAGGGGGAAGGAGACAGGGATGCTGGAGTGATGGAGGTAGATATGTATAGGGGGAAGGAGACAGGGATACTGGAGTGATGGAGGTAGATATGTAGAGGGGGAAGGGGACAGGGATACTGGAGTGATGGAGGTAGATATGTAGAGGGGGAAGGGGACAGGGATACTGGAGTGATGGAGGTAGATATGTATAGGGGGAAGGGGACAGGGATACTGGAGTGATGGAGGTAGATATGTAGAGGGGGAAGGGGACAGGGATACTAGAGTGATGGAGGTAGATATGTATAGGGGTAAGGGATACTGGAGTGATGGAGGTAGATATGTATAGGGGGAAGGAGACAGGGATACTGGAGTGATGGAGGTAGATATGTATAGGGGGAAGGGGACAGGGATACTGGAGTGATGGAGGTAGATATGTATAGAGGGACGGTGACTATATACAGGGTCAGTACCATAGTAACAATAATAATAATAATAATATATCCCATTTAGCAGACGCTTTTGTCCAAAGTGGCTGGGGCCACTACTTTTACATATGGGTGGCCCCAGCGGGAATCGAACCCACGGCGCTTGGCGTTGCAAGCGCCATGCTCTACCGACTGAGCCACACAGGACCCAATGTACAGGGATACTGGATTGATGGAAATAGATACACTATCTATACAAAAGTATGTGGACACCCCTTCAACTTAGTGGATTCCACTATTTCAGCCATTCTCGCTGCTGACAGGTGTATAAAATCGAGCACACAGCCATGCAATCTCCGTTGACAAACATTGTCAGTAGAACGGCCTTACTGAAGAGCTCAGTGACTTAACGTGGCACCGTCATAGGATGCCACCTTTCCAACAAGTTACAAACAGCCTCTGGAGGCACAAGAACTGTTCGTCTGGAGATTCATGAAATGTGTTTCCATGGCCGAGCAGCGGCACACAAGCATGAGATCACCAATGCGCAATGCCAAGCCTCGGCTGGAGTGGTGTAAAGCTCGCCGCCACTGGACTCTGGAGTAGTGGAAACACGTTCTCTGGCTGTCCAACGGACGAATCTGGGTTTGGCAGATGCCCTGTGGCAGTGTGTAGGGGCACTGCGGCCGTGTGTAGGGGCCCTGCGGCAGTGTGTAGGGGCCCTGCGGCAGTGTGTAGGGGCCCTGAGGCAGTGTGTAGGGCCCTGCGGCAGTGTGTAGGGGCCCTGCGGCAGTGTGTAGGGCCCTGCGGCAGTGTGTAGGGGCCCTGAGGCCGTGTGTAGGGGCCCTGAGGCCGTGTGTAGGGGCCCTGCGGCAGTGTGTAGGGGCCCTGAGGCCGTGTGTAGGGGCCCTGAGGCCGTGTGTAGGGCCCTGCGGCAGTGTGTAGGGGCCCTGCGGCAGTGTGTAGGGGCAGTGTGTAGGGGCCCTGCAGCAGTGTGTAGGGGAAGTGTGTAGGGGCCCTGCGGCAGTGTGTAGGGCCCTGCGGCAGTGTGTAGGGGCCCTGCGGCAGTGTGCAGGGGCCCTGCGGCAGTGTGCAGGGGCCCTGCGGCAGTGTGCAGGGGCCCTGCGGCAGTGTGTAGGGGCCCTGAGGCAGTGTGTAGGGGCCCTGTGGCAGTGTGTAGGGGCCCTGAGGCAGTGTGTAGGGGCCCTGAGGCAGTGTGTAGGGGCCCTGAGGCAGTGTGTAGGGGCCCTGCGGCAGTGTGTGGGGGCCCTGAGGCAGTGTGTAGGGGCCCTGAGGCCGTGTGTAGGGGCCCTGAGGCCGTGTGTAGGGCCCTGCGGCAGTGTGTAGGGGCCCTGAGGCCGTGTGTAGGGGCCCTGAGGCCGTGTGTAGGGCCCTGCGGCAGTGTGTAGGGGCCCTGCGGCAGTGTGTAGGGGCAGTGTGTAGGGGCCCTGCAGCAGTGTGTAGGGGAAGTGTGTAGGGGCCCTGCGGCAGTGTGTAGGGGCCCTGCGGCAGTGTGTAGGGCCCTGCGGCAGTGTGTAGGGCCCTGCGGCAGTGTGCAGGGGCCCTGAGGCAGTGTGTAGGGGCCCTGTGGCAGTGTGTAGGGGCCCTGTGGCAGTGTGTAGGGGCCCGGAGGCAGTGTGTAGGGCCCTGAGGCAGTGTGTAGGGGCCCTGCGGCAGTGTGTAGGGCCCTGCGGCAGTGTGTAGGGGCCCTGCGGCAGTGTGTAGGGGCCCTGAGGCAGTGTGTAGGGGCCCTGAGGCCGTGTGTAGGGGCCCTGCGGCAGTGTGTAGGGGCCCTGCGGCAGTGTGTAGGGGCAGTGTGTAGGGGCCCTGCGGCAGTGTGTAGGGGCAGTGTGTAGGGGCCCTGCGGCAGTGTGTAGGGGCAGTGTGTAGGGGCCCTGCGGCAGTGTGTAGGGGCCCTGCGGCAGTGTGTAGGGCCTTGCGGCAGTGTGTAGGGCCCTGCGGCAGTGTGTAGGGGCCCTGTGGCAGTGTGCAGGGGCCCTGAGGCAGTGTGTAGGGGCCCTGTGGCAGTGTGTAGGGGCCCTGCGGCAGTGTGTAGGGCCCTGCGGCAGTGTGCAGGGCCCTGCGATAGTGTGTAGGGCCCTGCGATAGTGTGTAGGGCCCTGCGGCAGTGTGTAGGGGCCCTGCGGCAGTGTGTAGGGGCCCTGCGGCAGTGTGTAGGGCCCTGTGACAGTGTGTAGGGCCCTGCGACAGTGTGTAGGGGCCATGTGACAGTGTGTGGGGCCCTGTGAGTGTGTGGGGCCCTGTGAGTGTGTGGGGCCCTCTGACAGTGTGAGGGCCCTGCGAGTGTGTGGGGCCCTGTGACAGTGTGCGGGCTCTGTGAGTGACCATAGAGACAACAATAAAACACTAATGAAAAAAGAAGGGTCAACTTAGATAGTCCGTGCTGCCATTTTGTTAGCTATTTAGATAGCTACAGTATTTAGCAGTCTTATGGCTTGGGGATAGACAGCTTACAGCAGATCAATACCACAGCATATCAATACCACCCCAGATCAATACCACAGCGCACAGCAGATCAATACCACCCCAGATCAATACCACCCCAGATCAATACCACCCCAGATCAATACCATCCCAGATCAATACCACCCCAGATCAATACCACAGCAGATCAATACCACCCCAGATCAATACCATCCCAGATCAATACCACCCCAGATCAATACCATCCCAGATCAATACCACCCCAGATCAATACCATCCCAGATCAATACCATCCCAGATCAATACCACCCCAGATCAATACCATCCCAGATCAATACCACCCCAGATCAATACCATCCCAGATCAATACCACAGCAGATCAATACCACCCCAGATCAATACCATCCCAGATCAATACCACCCCAGATCAATACCATCCCAGATCAATACCACATCAGATCAATGCCACATCAGATCAATACCACAGCAGATCAATACCACAGCAGATCAATACCATCCCAGATCAATACCACCCCAGATCAATACCATCCCAGATCAATACCATCCCAGATCAATACCACCCCAGATCAATACCACAGCAGATCAATACCACCCTAGATCAATACCACCCCAGATCAATACCATCCCAGATCAATACCACCCCAGATCAATACCACCCCAGATCAATACCACATCAGATCAATACCACCCCAGATCAATACCACATCAGATCAATACCACAGCTCACAGCAGATCAATACCACCCCAGATCAATACCACATCAGATCAATACCACAGCTCACAGCAGATCAATACCACAGCAGATCAATACCACAGCAGATCAATACCACAGCAGATCAATACAACAGCAGATCAATACCACCCCAGATCAATACCACAGCAGATCAATACCACAGCTCACAGCAGATCAATACCACCCAAGATCAATACCACAGCAGATCAATACCACATCAGATCAATACCACAGCATATCAATACCACAGCAGATCAATACCACAGCTCACAGCAGATCAATACCACCCCAGATCAATACCACATCAGATCAATACCACAGCATATCAATACCACAGCAGATCAATACCACAGCTCACAGCAGATCAATACCACAGCAGATCAATACCACAGCAGATCAATACCACAGCTCACAGCAGATCAATACCACAGCATATCAATACCACATCAGATCAATACCACAGCTCACAGCAGATCAATACCACCCCAGATCAATACCACATCAGATCAATACCACAGCTCACAGCAGATCAATACCACAGCAGATCAATACCACATCAGATCAATACCACAGCTCACAGCAGATCAATACCACCCCAGATCAATACCACATCAGATCAATACCACAGCTCACAGCAGATCAATACCACAGCAGATCAATACCACAGCAGATCAATACCACAGCAGATCAATACCACAGCAGATCAATACCACAGCAGATCAATACCACCCCAGATCAATACCACAGCAGATCAATACCACAGCTCACAGCAGATCAATACCACCCAAGATCAATACCACAGCAGATCAATACCACAGCAGATCAATACCACAGCAGATCAATACCACAGCAGATCAATACCACAGCTCAGAGGAGAGACGTGCACAGTGCACTGTAATGATGTATGCAGTGACGACCCCAAAACCCACCAGGTCCTTACCGTATGTCCTGGTCGGTGACTATGAAGGCCTTACACAGGGGCTGCGACGTGTTGAGCCAGATAGCCGGGCTCTTCTCTGCAGCCGAGGTCGTCTGGCCCGTGATGGGGGAGGAGCTCATGTGGAGGGCGCTGGCGATGGCCGAGAGGAGCGTCTCGTCTGACGTGTCTGGCCCCACGCCTGATACAGGACAACACAACGGCAGGAACACGGGTCACAAACAGAACAATAGGCCGAACACCACAACCTCCACAGATACATTTTTTTAATTTAAAAAAAATGCATGACTCTTTCTTCTATAGTTGCTGCATTGTCTAGGGGGTCAACCTCTATCTAGAGGTCAACCTGTCGAGAGGTCAACATGTCTAGAGGTAAAGCTGTCGAGAGGTCAACCTCTATCTAGAGGTCAACCTGTCTAGAGGTAAAGCTGTCGAGAGGTCAACCTCTATCTAGAGGTCAACCTGTCGAGAGGTCAACCTGTAAGTAAGAATTTCATTGGACTGTCAAGAGGTGAACAAGCAAATAAGCATTTCATTGGACTGTGTTCTTCATGTATATCATGTATATCAGGTCATTGGACTGTGTTCTTCATGTATATCAGGTCATTAGACTGTGTTCTTCATGTATATCAGGTCATTAGACTGTGTTCTTCATGTATATCAGGTCAGTAGACTGTGTTATTCATGTATATCAGGTCATTGGACTGTGTTCTTCATGTATATCATGTCAGTAGACTGTGTTCTTCATGTATATCAGGTCATTAGACTGTGTTCTTCATGTATATCATGTATATCAGGTCATTAGACTGTGTTCTTCATGTATATCAGGTCAGTAGACTGTGTTCTTCATGTATATCAGGTCATTAGACTGTGTTCTTCATGTATATCAGGTCATTGGACTGTGTTCTTCATGTATATCAGGTCAGTAGACTGTGTTCTTCATGTATATCAGGTCATTAGACTGTGTTCTTCATGTATATCAGGTCATTAGACTGTGTTCTTCATGTATATCAGGTCATTAGACTGTGTTCTTCATGTATATCATGTCATTAGACTGTGTTCTTCAGGTATATCATGTCATTAGACTGTGTTCTTCATGTATATCAGGTCATTAGACTGTGTTCTTCAGGTATATCAGGTCATTAGACTGTGTTCTTCATGTATATCATGTATATCAGGTCATTAGACTGTGTTCTTCATGTATATCATGTCATTAGACTGTGTTCTTCATGTATATCAGGTCATTAGACTGTGTTCTTCATGTATATCAGGTCATTAGACTGTGTTCTTCATGTATATCAGGTCATTAGACTGTGTTCTTCATGTATATCAGGTCATTAGACTGTGTTCTTCATGTATATCAGGTCATTAGACTGTGTTCTTCATGTATATCAGGTCATTAGACTGTGTTCTTCATGTATATCAGGTCATTAGACTGTGTTCTTCATGTATATCAGGTCATTAGACTGTGTTCTTCATGTATATCAGGTCATTAGACTGTGTTCTTCATGTATATCAGGTCATTAGACTGTGTTCTTCATGTATATCAGGTCATTAGACTGTGTTCTTCATGTATATCAGGTCATTAGACTGTGTTCTTCATGTATATCAGGTCATTAGACTGTGTTCTTCATGTATATCAGGTCATTAGACTGTGTTCTTCATGTATATCAGGTCATTAGACTGTGTTCTTCAGGTATATCAGGTCAGTAGACTGTGTTCTTCATGTATATCATGTATATCAGGTCATTAGACTGTGTTCTTCATGTATATCAGGTCATTAGACTGTGTTCTTCAGGTATATCATGTATATCAGGTCATTAGACTGTGTTCTTCATGTATATCAGGTCATTAGACTGTGTTCTTCATGTATATCAGGTCATTAGACTGTGTTCTTTGTGTATATCAGGTCATTAGACTGTGTTCTTCATGTATATCAGGTCATTAGACTGTGTTCTTCATGTATATCAGGTCATTAGACTGTGTTCTTCATGTATATCAGGTCATTAGACTGTGTTCTTCATGTATATCAGGTCAGTAGACTGTGTTCTTCATGTATATCAGGTCATTAGACTGTGTTCTTCATGTATATCAGGTCAGTAGACTGTGTTCTTCATGTATATCAGGTCATTAGACTGTGTTCTTCATGTATATCAGGTCATTAGACTGTGTTCTTCATGTATATCAGGTCAGTAGACTGTGTTCTTCATGTATATCAGGTCATTAGACTGTGTTCTTCATGTATATCATGTATATCAGGTCATTAGACTGTGTTCTTCATGTATATCAGGTCATTAGACTGTGTTCTTCATGTATATCAGGTCATTAGACTGTGTTCTTCATGTATATCAGGTCATTAGACTGTGTTCTTCATGTATATCAGGTCATTAGACTGTGTTCTTCATGTATATCAGGTCATTAGACTGTGTTCTTCTTGTATATCAGGTCATTAGACTGTGTTCTTCATGTATATCAGGTCATTAGACTGTGTTCTTCAGGTATATCAGGTCAGTAGACTGTGTTCTTCATGTATATCATGTATATCAGGTCATTAGACTGTGTTCTTCATGTATATCAGGTCATTAGACTGTGTTCTTCAGGTATATCATGTATATCAGGTCATTAGACTGTGTTCTTCATGTATATCAGGTCATTAGACTGTGTTCTTCATGTATATCAGGTCATTAGACTGTGTTCTTCGTGTATATCAGGTCATTAGACTGTGTTCTTCATGTATATCAGGTCATTAGACTGTGTTCTTCATGTATATCAGGTCATTAGACTGTGTTCTTCATGTATATCAGGTCATTAGACTGTGTTCTTCATGTATATCAGGTCAGTAGACTGTGTTCTTCATGTATATCAGGTCATTAGACTGTGTTCTTCATGTATATCAGGTCATTAGACTGTGTTCTTCATGTATATCAGGTCAGTAGACTGTGTTCTTCATGTATATCAGGTCATTAGACTGTGTTCTTCATGTATATCATGTATATCAGGTCATTAGACTGTGTTCTTCATGTATATCAGGTCATTAGACTGTGTTCTTCATGTATATCAGGTCATTAGACTGTGTTCTTCATGTATATCAGGTCATTAGACTGTGTTCTTCATGTATATCAGGTCATTAGACTGTGTTCTTCATGTATATCAGGTCATTAGACTGTGTTCTTCTTGTATATCAGGTCATTAGACTGTGTTCTTCATGTATATCAGGTCATTAGACTGTGTTCTTCAGGTATATCAGGTCAGTAGACTGTGTTCTTCATGTATATCATGTATATCAGGTCATTAGACTGTGTTCTTCATGTATATCAGGTCATTAGACTGTGTTCTTCAGGTATATCATGTATATCAGGTCATTAGACTGTGTTCTTCATGTATATCAGGTCATTAGACTGTGTTCTTCATGTATATCAGGTCATTAGACTGTGTTCTTCATGTATATCAGGTCATTAGACTGTGTTCTTCATGTATATCAGGTCATTAGACTGTGTTCTTCATGTATATCAGGTCATTAGACTGTGTTCTTCATGTATATCAGGTCATTAGACTGTGTTCTTCATGTATATCAGGTCAGTAGACTGTGTTCTTCATGTATATCAGGTCATTAGACTGTGTTCTTCATGTATATCAGGTCAGTAGACTGTGTTCTTCATGTATATCAGGTCATTAGACTGTGTTCTTCATGTATATCAGGTCATTAGACTGTGTTCTTCATGTATATCAGGTCAGTAGACTGTGTTATTCATGTATATCAGGTCATTAGACTGTGTTCTTCATGTATATCATGTATATCAGGTCATTAGACTGTGTTCTTCATGTATATCAGGTCATTAGACTGTGTTCTTCATGTATATCAGGTCATTAGACTGTGTTCTTCATGTATATCAGGTCAGTAGACTGTGTTCTTCATGTATATCAGGTCATTAGACTGTGTTCTTCATGTATATCAGGTCATTAGACTGTGTTCTTCATGTATATCAGGTCATTAGACTGTGTTCTTCAGGTATATCATGTATATCAGGTCATTAGACTGTGTTCTTCATGTATATCAGGTCAGTAGACTGGGTTCTTCATGTATATCAGGTCATTAGACTGTGTTCTTCATGTATATCAGGTCATTGGACTGTGTTCTTCATGTATATCAGGTCATTAGACTGTGTTCTTCATGTATATCAGGTCATTAGACTGTGTTCTTCATGTATATCAGGTCATTAGACTGTGTTCTTCATGTATATCAGGTCATTAGACTGTGTTCTTCATGTATATCAGGTCAGTAGACTGTGTTCTTCATGTATATCAGGTCATTAGACTGTGTTCTTCATGTATATCAGGTCATTAGACTGTGTTCTTCATGTATATCAGGTCATTAGACTGTGTTCTTCATGTATATCAGGTCATTAGACTGTGTTCTTCATGTATATCATGTATATCAGGTCAGTAGACTGTGTTCTTCATGTATATCAGGTCATTAGACTGTGTTCTTCATGTATATCAGGTCATTAGACTGTGTTCTTCATGTATATCAGGTCATTAGACTGTGTTCTTCATGTATATCAGGTCATTAGACTGTGTTCTTCATGTATATCAGGTCATTAGACTGTGTTCATCATGTATATCATGTATATCAGGTCATTAGACTGTGTTCTTCATGTATATCAGGTCATTAGACTGTGTTCTTCATGTATATCAGGTCATTAGACTGTGTTCTTCATGTATACCAGGTCATTAGACTGTGTTCTTCATGTATATCATGTATATCAGGTCATTAGACTGTGTTCTTCATGTATATCAGGTCATTAGACTGTGTTCTTCATGTATATCAGGTCAGTAGACTGTGTTCTTCATGTATATCAGGTCATTAGACTGTGTTCTTCATGTATATCTGGTCATTAGACTGTGTTCTTCATGTATATCAGGTCATTAGACTGTGTTCTTCATGTATATCAGGTCATTAGACTGTGTTCTTCATGTATATCAGGTCATTAGACTGTGTTCTTCATGTATATCATGTATATCAGGTCATTAGACTGTGTTCTTCATGTATATCAGGTCATTAGACTGTGTTCTTCATGTATATCAGGTCAGTAGACTGTGTTCTTCATGTATATCAGGTCATTAGACTGTGTTCTTCATGTATATCATGTATATCAGGTCATTAGACTGTGTTCTTCATGTATATCAGGTCATTAGACTGTGTTCTTCATGTATATCAGGTCATTAGACTGTGTTCTTCATGTATATCAGGTCATTAGACTGTGTTCTTCATGTATATCAGGTCATTAGACTGTGTTCTTCATGTATATCAGGTCATTAGACTGTGTTCTTCATGTATATCAGGTCATTAGACTGTGTTCCTCATGTATATCAGGTCATTATACTGTGTTATTCATGTATATCAGGTCAGTAGACTGTGTTCTTCATGTATATCATGTATATCAGGTCAGTAGACTGTGTTCTTCATGTATATCAGGTCATTAGACTGTGTTCTTCAGGTATATCAGGTCATTAGACTGTGTTCTTCATGTATATCAGGTCATTAGACTGTGTTCTTCATGTATATCAGGTCATTAGACTGTGTTATTCATGTATATCATGTATATCAGGTCATTAGACTGTGTTCTTCATGTATATCAGGTCATTAGACTGTGTTCTTCATGTATATCAGGTCATTAGACTGTGTTCTTCATGTATATCAGGTCATTAGACTGTGTTCTTCATGTATATCATGTATATCAGGTCATTAGACTGTGTTCTTCATGTATATCAGGTCATTAGACTGTGTTCTTCATGTATATCATGTATATCAGGTCATTAGACTGTGTTCTTCATGTATATCAGGTCATTAGACTGTGTTCTTCATGTATATCAGGTCAGTAGACTGTGTTCTTCATGTATATCAGGTCATTAGACTGTGTTCTTCATGTATATCAGGTCATTAGACTGTGTTCTTCATGTATATCAGGTCATTAGACTGTGTTCTTCATGTATATCAGGTCATTAGACTGTGTTCTTCATGTATATCAGGTCATTGGACTGTGCTCTTCATGTATATCAGGTCATTAGACTGTGTTCTTCATGTATATCATGTATATCAGGTCATTAGACTGTGTTCTTCATGTATATCAGGTCATTAGACTGTGTTCTTCATGTATATCAGGTCATTAGACTGTGTTCTTCATGTATATCAGGTCATTAGACTGTGTTCTTCATGTATATCAGGTCATTAGACTGTGTTCTTCATGTATATCAGGTCATTAGACTGTGTTCTTCATGTATATCAGGTCATTAGACTGTGTTCTTCATGTATATCAGGTCATTAGACTGTGTTCTTCATGTATATCAGGTCATTAGACTGTGTTCTTCATGTATATCAGGTCATTAGACTGTGTTCTTCATGTATATCAGGTCATTAGACTGTGTTCTTCATGTATATCAGGTCATTAGACTGTGTTCTTCATGTATATCATGTATATCAGGTCATTAGACTGTGTTCTTCATGTATATCAGGTATATATGATGAATAAACAGACTTCAACTTATATGTATTCTATCTGACAGTCCAGTGTATTTTATTCATAATAGATCTGTAAATATATTGAACTAATAATGGATCAAATACATTATAACTATGACTATGATAATGTGGTTATGTACAACTATAACATGATTGACAACCTGATGTTAGTAATAATAGGCTAATGAAACTAAACAAACAGACGACAGGCAGGGCTCCTACTTGTTAAACCCTTGGGAAGCTCCATGCTCCTTAGGACCTCTTCTGTGATAGCTGACACCCGCAGGCCTTTCAACCGCTTCTCCCAGAACAGCTGCAAGCACAACAGACAGGTGATGAGTGAGGAAGAGGAAGAGAGGGATAGAACAGTGAGGAAGAGGAGGAAGAGGAGGAGAGGGATAGAACAGTGAGGAAGAGGAGGAAGAGGAGGAGAGGGATAGAACAGTGAGGAAGAGGAGGAAGAGGAGGAGAGGGATAGAACAGTGAGGAAGAGGATGAAGAGGAGGAGAGGGATAAAACAGTGAGGAGGAAGAGGGGAGGGATATAACGGTGAGGAAGAGGAGGAGAGGGATAGAACAGTGAGGAAGAGGAGGAAGAGGAGGAGAGGGATAGAACAGTGAGGAAGAGCAGGGGAGGAATAGAACAGTGAGGAAGAGGAGGGGAGGGATAGAACAGTGAGGAGGAAGAGGAGGAGCGGGATAGAACAGTGAGGAAGAGGAGAGGTATAGAACAGTGAGGAAGAGGAGGGGAGGGATAAAACAGTGAGGAGGAAGAGGAGGGGAGGGATAGAACAGTGAGGAGGAAGAGGAGGAGAGGGATAGAACAGTGAGGAAGAGGAGGAGAGGAATAGAACAGTGAGGAAGAGGAGGGGAGGGATAGAACAGTGAGGAGGAAGAGGAGGAGAGGGATAGAACAGTGAGGAAGAGGAGAGGTATAGAACAGTGAGGAAGAGGAGGGGAGGGATAAAACAGTGAGGAGGAAGAGGGGAGGGATAGAACGGTGGGGAAGAGGAGGGGAGGGATAGAACAGTGAGGAGGAAGAGGAGAGGGATAGAACAGTGAGGAGGAAGAGGAGGAGAGGGATAGAACAAGGAGGAAGAGGAGGAGAGGGATAGAACAGTGAGGAAGAGGAAGGGAGGGATAGAACAGTGAGGAAGAGGAGGGGAGGGATAGAACAGTGAGGAGGAAGAGAAGGAGAGGGATAGAACAGTGAGGAAGAGGAGGAGAGGGATAGAACAGTGAGGAAGAGGAGGAGAGGGATGGTATTTATCACACTGGAGAGGTCATTCATGCCTAGCTATAAATCTATCAGGCCCCTAGATGTATAAATCCTGCAGCCGCAACAGAAACACTACAGAGAAGAAACCGCTGGACTTAGGGCCAACCAAGACCTTCAAAACCAGACGAGCCGAGCGGGCTGACAGAGAGAGAGACCAAAAGAGACACATAATAGCCATGCTAGCCTTCCCTAACACAGAGGCAGAGGGTGTTTAGGCATGGTAGGGGATGGCTCCACTAAAGGGGTGTGACGGTAGCAGATCAACCAACCATCGCCTGTCTCCCTTTGCTTAGTCCTAAACGAATCCTCTTTCCAGTTCGAGAGAGGCACAGTAGCATCTTCCTCACTTCAATACAAGGCCATTCCGCTTTTGCCCACTTCTTGAAAAAATGTAGGAGGCAATTCACTTCTACTCCAAAAAAGTGACTCTGCTGGCTCATAGCCAGACCAGATATAGGCCTAGTCAGAGAGACCTAGATATAGAGAGACCTAGTCAGAGAGACCTAGATATAGAGAGACCTAGTCAGAGAGACCTAGATATAGAGAGACCTAGTCAGAGAGACCTAGATATAGAGACCTAGTCAGAGAGACCTAGATATAGAGACCTAGATATAGAGACCTAGTCAGAGAGACCTAGATATAGAGAGACCTAGTCAGAGAGACCAAGATATCGCTGCCTAGTCAGAGAGACCTAGATATAGAGACCTAGTCAGAGAGACCTAGATATAGAGACCTAGTCAGAGACCTAGATATAGAGACCTAGATATAGAGACCTAGTCAGAGAGACCTAGATATCGCTGCCTAGTCAGAGAGACCTAGATATAGAGAGACCTAGTCAGAGAGACCTAGATATATCTGCCTAGTCAGAGAGACCCAGATATCTCTGCCTAATCAGAGAGACCTAGATATCCATGCCGAGTCAGAGAGACCAAGATATCTCGGCCTAGTCAGAGAGACCCAGATATCGCTGCCTAGTCAGAGAGACCTAGATATCGCTGCCGAGTCAGAGAGACCTAGATATCCCTGCCTAGTCAGAGAGACCTAGATATCCCTGCCTAGTCAGAGAGACCTAGATATCGCTGCCTAGTCAGAGAGACCTAGATATCGCTGCCTAGTCATAGAGACCTAGATATAGAGACCTAGTCAGAGAGACCTAGATATCCCTGCCTAGTCAGAGAGACCTAGATATCCCTGCCTAGTCAGAGAGACCTAGATATCGCTGCCTAGTCAGAGAGACCTAGATATCCCTGCCTAGTCAGAGAGACCTAGATATCCCTGCCTAGTCAGAGAGACCTAGATATCGCTGCCTAGTCAGAGAGACCTAGATATCGCTGCCTAGTCATAGAGACCTAGATATAGAGACCTAGTCAGAGAGACCTAGATATCCCTGCCTAGTCAGAGAGACCTAGATATCCCTGCCTAGTCAGAGAGTCCAAGATATCTCTGCCTAGTCAGAGAGACCTAGATATCGCTGCCTAGTCAGAGAGACCTAGATATCGCTGCCGAGTCAGAGAGACCTAGATATAGAGACCTAGTCAGAGAGACCTAGATATAGAGACCTAGTCAGAGAGACCTAGATATCCCTGCCTAGTCAGAGAGACCAAGATATAGAGACCTAGTCAGAGAGACCTAGATATCGCTGCCTAGTCAGAGAGACCTAGATATCGCTGCCTAGTCAGAGAGACCTAGATATCCCTGCCTAGTCAGAGAGACCTAGATATCCCTGCCTAGTGAGAGAGACCTAGATATCCCTGCCTAGTCAGAGAGACCTAGATATCGCTGCCTAGTCAGAGAGACCTAGATATCGCTGCCTAGTCAGAGAGACCAAGATATAGAGACCTAGTCAGAGAGACCTAGATATCCCTGCCTAGTGAGAGAGACCTAGATATCCCTGCCTAGTGAGAGAGACCTAGATATCCCTGCCTAGTCAGAGAGACCTAGATATCGCTGCCTAGTCAGAGAGACCTAGATATAGAGACCTAGATATAGAGACCTAGATATCCCTGCCTAGTCAGAGAGACCTAGATATCCCTGCCTAGTCAGAGAGACCAAGATATAGAGACCTAGTCAGAGAGACCTAGATATCCCTGCCTAGTGAGAGAGACCTAGATATCCCTGCCTAGTGAGAGAGACCTAGATATCCCTGCCTAGTCAGAGAGACCTAGATATCGCTGCCTAGTCAGAGAGACCTAGATATAGAGACCTAGATATAGAGACCTAGATATAGAGGGCTAGATATAGAGGCCTAGATATAGAGGCCTAGATATAGAGACCTAGATTTATAGACCTAGATATATAGAACTGGATGTAGAGGCCTAGATATAGACACCTAGATATGTATCTCTGCCTGGTCAGAGAGACCTAGATATATAGATCTCGATATATAGACCTAGATATAGAGACCTAGATATAGAGACCTAGATATAGAGACCTAGATATAGAGACCTAGATATAGAGACCTAGATATATAGACCTAGATATAGAGACCTAGATATAGAGACCTAGATATAGAGACCTAGATTTATAGAACTGGATGTAGAGGCCTAGATATAGACACCTAGATATAGAGAGCTAGATATAGAGAGCTAGATATAGAGAGCTAGATATAGAGACCTAGATATAGAGCCCTAGATATATAGATCTATATCTCTGCCGTGGCAGAACTTCGTGTGGAGCAGCAAAAGTGTTGGAACAATAACACTGTGTAAAGAAAAGGCCCACTTCTTGCTGCCATATATTGCATATTGAACAGGTTGTGTTGCATCTTGCTAATGTTACAAATCGGGTCAACAAAGGGAGACTGTATTAGTGGAAACCTTTGAAAGTTTACCAGTAAACTACCAGAATTGTTGTAACTTTCAAGGATTTTAAGTATTTTATCACAGGACATCTAGTGGTCATTTTGGGTACTTCAGATTATCACCGGTGTCTTTAATAATCTCTGGCCCCATGATCAAATAAGATGATTTTAAAATAAAAAAAATCGAATGACAAAGCTGTAAATCATTATCCTAAATATGATACATTCATTTAGTGGATACAATTAGTGTTTAATATGAGGGTTTCAGTATTAAATAATAATTAGCATTAAAAAAAATGTTACTATGTCAACATGTATTGGTTGTAAATGTTTTGGTCTATAGCTGGATGAGTTGCAGAGTTCATTGAAAATAATGCCAATGTTAATTAGATGTTATTTTCATTAATTAGGCTAATTTCTCTTGAGCCACTTTATTTATTTTATTTGACCTTTATTTAACTAGGCAAGTCAGTTAAGAACACATTCTTATTTCCAATGACGGCCTACAGGGGAACAGTGGGTTAACTGCCTTGTACAGGGGCAGAACGACAGATGTTTACCTTGTCAGCTTGGGGATTCAAACTTGTCCAACGCTCTAACCACTAGTTTACCCTACCACCTCTACACTCTAACCACCAGTTTACCCTACCACCTCTACACTCTAACCACTAGTTTACCCTACCACCTCTACACTCTAACCACTAGTTTACCCTACCACCTCTACACTCTAACCACTAGTTTACCCTACCACCTCTACACTCTAACCACCAGTTTACCCTACCACCTCTACACTCTAACCACTAGTTTACCCTACCACCTCTACACTCTAACCACTAGTTTACCCTACCACCTCTACACTCTAACCACTAGTTTACCCTACCTAGTCTAGTCTATCCACTAAAAACTACTGGACAATATGGACACAGATATACAACAATTATACTAGAGTATATATATTCTGGTTATTCTTTATTCTTACTTGCATTCTTGCATTTTCTGAGGCTGCATTTTCTGAGGCTGCATTTTCTGAGGCTGCATTTTCTGAGGCTGCATTTTCTGAGGCTGCATTTTCTGAGGCTGCATTTTCTGAGGCTGCATTTTCTGAGGCTGCATTTTCTGAGGCTGCATTTTCTGAGGCTGCATTTTCTGAGGCTGCATTTTCTGAGGCCTATCCTCTGCAGCTCTGGGTCTTGCTTTCCTGTGGTCCTCATGAGAGACAGTTTCATCATCAAATTTGATGGGTTTTTGCGACTGCCTTGAAGGAACTTTTAAAGTTCATGACATTTTCCGGATTGACTGACCTTCACGTCTTAAAGTAATGACGGACTGTCGTTTCTCTTTGCTTATTTGAGCTGTTCTTGATGGACTTGGTTTAACACTTTTTTGGTTACTATATGATTCCATATGTGTTATTTCATAGTTTTGATGTTTTCAATATTATTCCACAATGTAGAAAATAGTTTAAGAATAATTTTTTTTAAACCTGGAATGAGAAGATGTGTCCAAACCTTTAACTGGTATTGTATATTCAAGTCTAAATGACCAAAGTTACCATAGATAACCTGTTATTTAACCAAAATGACTGAAGGGGGGCAGGGGGCAGGGGGCGGGGGGGGGACGGGGGGCGGGGGCGGGGGACGGGGGCGGGGGGGCGGGGGACGGGGGATGCTGGGGATCTAAAGCGCTGGCTCAAAACGTTAGCTGCTTGATAACAATGTCAGTGATCAATAGTTCATCTCTTATTAGTTCATATCTTATTAAAGACAATCTAAATCTGTGTGGCGGTTTATCCCCCCTCCCCCAGTGAGGTTTATACCCCGTCCCCCAGTGAGGTTTATACCCCCTCCCCCAGTGAGGTTTATACCCCCTCCCCGGTGAGGTTTATACCCCGTCCCCCAGTGAGGTTTATACCCCGTCCCCCAGTGAGGTTTATACCCCGTCCCCAGTGAGGTTTATACCCCGTCCCCCAGTGAGGTTTATACCCCCTCCCCCAGTGAGGTTTATACCCCCTCCCCCGGTGAGGTTTATACCCCGTCCCCCAGTGAGGTTTATACCCCGTCCCCCAGTGAGGTTTATACCCTGTCCCCCCAGTGAGGTTTATACCCCGTCCCCCAGTGAGGTTTATACCCCGTCCCCCGGTGAGGTTTATACCCTGTCCCCCGGTGAGGTTTATACCCCGTCCCCCGTCCCCCAGTGAGGTTTATACCCCCTCCCCCAGTGAGGTTTATACCCCGTCCCCCAGTGAGGTTTATACCCCTCCCCCAGTGAGGTTTATACCCCCTCCCCCAGTGAGGTTTATACCCCGTCCCCCAGTGAGGTTTATACTCCGTCCCCCCCCCGGTGAGGTTTATACCCCGTCCCCCAGTGAGGTTTATACCCCGTCCCCCTGTGAGGTTTATACCCCGTCCCCCAGTGAGGTTTATACCCCCTCCCCCAGTGAGGTTTATACCCCGTCCCCCAGTGAGGTTTATACCCCGTCCCCCAGTGAGGTTTATACCCCGTCCCCCAGTGAGGTTTATACCCCCGTCCCCCAGTGAGGTTTATACCCCCTCCCCCAGTGAGGTTTATACCCCGTCCCCCGGTGAGGTTTATACCCCGTCCCCCAGTGAGGTTTATACCCCGTCCCCCAGTGAGGTTTATACCCCGTCCCCCAGTGAGGTTTATACCCCGTCCCCGTCCCCAGTGAGGTTTATACCCCGTCCCCCAGTGAGGTTTATACCCCGTCCCCCGGTGAGGTTTATACCCCGTCCCCCGTCCCCCAGTGAGGTTAATCCCCCTCCCCCAGTGAGGTTAATACCCCCCCCCAGTGAGGTTTATACCCCCTCCCCCAGTGAGGTTTATACCCCGTCCCCCAGTGAGGTTTATACCCCCTCCCCCAGTGAGGTTTATACCCCGTCCCCCAGTGAGGTTTATACCCCCTCCCCCAGTGAGGTTTATACCCCATCCCCCAGTGAGGTTTATACCCCGTCCCCCAGTGAGGTTTATACCCCGTCCCCCGTCCCCCAGTGAGGTTTATACCCCGTCCCCGTCCCCCCAGTGAGGTTTATACCCCGTCCCCCCCCCCAGTGAGGTTTATACCCCGTCCCCCAGTGAGGTTTATACCCCGTCCCCCAGTGAGGTTTATACCCTGTCCCCCAGTGAGGTTTATACCCCGTCCCCCAGTGAGGTTTATACCCCGTCCCCGGTGAGGTTTATACCCTGTCCCCCGGTGAGGTTTATACCCCCTCCCCCAGTGAGGTTTATACCCCATCCCCCAGTGAGGTTTATACCCCCTCCCCCAGTGAGGTTTATACCCCCTCCCCCGGTGAGGTTTATACCCCCTCCCCCAGTGAGGTTTATACCCCGTCCCCCGGTGAGGTTTATACCCCCTCCCCCGGTGAGGTTTATACCCCGTCCACCGTCCCCCCGGTGAGGTTTATACCCCCTCCCCCGGTGAGGTTTATACCCCGTCCCCCAGTAAGGTTTATACCCCGTCCCCCAGTGAGGTTTATACCCCGTCCCCCAGTGAGGTTTATACCCCCGTCCCCCAGTGAGGTTTATACCCCCCCCCAGTGAGGTTTATACCCCCTCCCCCAGTGAGGTTTATACCCCCTCCCCCCGGTGAGGTTTATACCCCGTCCCCCAGTGAGGTTTATACCCCGTCCCCCAGTGAGGTTTATACCCTGTCCCCCCAGTGAGGTTTATACCCCGTCCCCCAGTGAGGTTTATACCCCGTCCCCCGGTGAGGTTTATACCCTGTCCCCGGTGAGGTTTATACCCCGTCCCCCGTCCCCCAGTGAGGTTTATACCCCCTCCCCCAGTGAGGTTTATACCCCGTCCCCCAGTGAGGTTTATACCCCCTCCCCCAGTGAGGTTTATACCCCCTCCCCCAGTGAGGTTTATACCCCGTCCCCCAGTGAGGTTTATACTCCGTCCCCCGCCCCCCGGTGAGGTTTATACCCCGTCCCCCAGTGAGGTTTATACCCCGTCCCCCGGTGAGGTTTATACCCCGTCCCCCAGTGAGGTTTATACCCCCTCCCCCAGTGAGGTTTATACCCCGTCCCCCAGTGAGGTTTATACCCCGTCCCCCAGTGAGGTTTATACCCTGTCCCCCAGTGAGGTTTATACCCCGTCCCCCAGTGAGGTTTATACCCCCTCCCCCAGTGAGGTTTATACCCCGTCCCCCGGTGAGGTTTATACCCCGTCCCCCAGTGAGGTTTATACCCCGTCCCCCAGTGAGGTTTATACCCCGTCCCCCAGTGAGGTTTATACCCCGTCCCCCGTCCCCCAGTGAGGTTTATACCCCGTCCCCCAGTGAGGTTTATACCCCGTCCCCCGGTGAGGTTTATACCCCGTCCCCCGTCCCCCAGTGAGGTTAATCCCCCCTCCCCCAGTGAGGTTAATACCCCCTCCCCCAGTGAGGTTTATACCCCCTCCCCCAGTGAGGTTTATACCCCGTCCCCCAGTGAGGTTTATACCCCCTCCCCCAGTGAGGTTTATACCCCGTCCCCCAGTGAGGTTTATACCCCCTCCCCCAGTGAGGTTTATACCCCGTCCCCCAGTGAGGTTTATACCCCGTCCCCCAGTGAGGTTTATACCCCGTCCCCCGTCCCCCAGTGAGGTTTATACCCCGTCCCCCGTCCCCCAGTGAGGTTTATACCCCGTCCCCCGTCCCCCAGTGAGGTTTATACCCCGTCCCCCAGTGAGGTTTATACCCCGTCCCCCAGTGAGGTTTATACCCTGTCCCCCCAGTGAGGTTTATACCCCGTCCCCCAGTGAGGTTTATACCCCGTCCCCCGGTGAGGTTTATACCCTGTCCCCCGGTGAGGTTTATACCCCGTCCCCCGTCCCCCAGTGAGGTTTATACCCTGTCCCCCCAGTGAGGTTTATACCCCGTCCCCCAGTGAGGTTTATACCCCCCGTCCCCCAGTGAGGTTTATACCCCCTCCCCCAGTGAGGTTTATACCCCGTCCCCCAGTGAGGTTTATACCCCGTCCCCCGGTGAGGTTTATACCCCCTCCACCAGTGAGGTTTATACCCCTCCCCCAGTGAGGTTTATACCCCGTCCCCCAGTGAGGTTTATACCCCTCCCCCAGTGAGGTTTATACCCCCTCCCCCAGTGAGGTTTATACCCCCTCCCCCAGTGAGGTTTATACCCCGTCCCCCAGTGAGGTTTATACCCCGTCCCCGGTGAGGTTTATACCCCGTCCCCCGTCCCCCAGTGAGGTTTATACCCCATCCCCCAGTGAGGTTTATACCCCCTCCCCCAGTGAGGTTTATACCCCGTCCCCCAGTGAGGTTTATACCCCGTCCCCCAGTGAGGTTTATACCCCGTCCCCCAGTGAGGTTTATACCCCGTCCCCCAGTGAGGTTTATACCCCGTCCCCCAGTGAGGTTTATACCCCATCCCCCAGTGAGGTTTATACCCCCTCCCCCAGTGAGGTTTATACCCCCTCCCCCGGTGAGGTTTATACCCCCTCCCCCAGTGAGGTTTATACCCCGTCCCCCGGTGAGGTTTATACCCCCTCCCCCGGTGAGGTTTATACCCCGTCCCCGTCCCCCCCGGTGAGGTTTATACCCCCTCCCCCGGTGAGGTTTATACCCCGTCCCCCAGTGAGGTTTATACCCCGTCCCCCAGTGAGGTTTATACCCCGTCCCCCGGTGAGGTTTATACCCCGTCCCCAGTGAGGTTTATACCCCCTCCCCGGTGAGGTTTATACCCCGTCCCCCAGTGAGGTTTATACCCCGTCCCCCAGTGAGGTTTATACCCCGTCCCCCAGTGAGGTTTATACCCCCGTCCCCCAGTGAGGTTTATACCCCCCCCCGGTGAGGTTTATACCCCGTCCCCCAGTGAGGTTTATACCCCGTCCCCAGTGAGGTTTATACCCTGTCCCCCAGTGAGGTTTATACCCCGTCCCCCAGTGAGGTTTATACCCCGTCCCCGGTGAGGTTTATACCCTGTCCCCCGGTGAGGTTTATACCCCGTCCCCCGTCCCCCAGTGAGGTTTATACCCCCCCCCAGTGAGGTTTATACCCCGTCCCCCAGTGAGGTTTATACCCCCTCCCCCAGTGAGGTTTATACCCCCTCCCCCAGTGAGGTTTATACCCCGTCCCCCAGTGAGGTTTATACTCCGTCCCCGCCCCCCGGTGAGGTTTATACCCCGTCCCCCAGTGAGGTTTATACCCCCTCCCCCAGTGAGGTTTATACCCCGTCCCCCAGTGAGGTTTATACCCCGTCCCCCAGTGAGGTTTATACCCCGTCCCCCAGTGAGGTTTATACCCCCTCCCCCAGTGAGGTTTATACCCCGTCCCCCAGTGAGGTTTATACCCCGTCCCCGTCCCCCAGTGAGGTTTATACCCCGTCCCCCGTCCCCAGTGAGGTTTATACCCCGTCCCCGTCCCCAGTGAGGTTTATACCCCGTCCCCCGTCCCCCAGTGAGGTTTATACCCCCCGTCCCCCAGTGAGGTTTATACCCCCTCCCCAGTGAGGTTTATACCCCGTCCCCCAGTGAGGTTTATACCCCGTCCCCCGGTGAGGTTTATACCCCCTCCACCAGTGAGGTTTATACCCCCGCCCCCGGTGAGGTTTATACCCCCTCCCCCGGTGAGGTTTATACCCCCCCCCGGTGAGGTTTATACCCCCTCCCCCGGTGAGGTTTATACCCCCTCCCCCGGTGAGGTTTATACCCCCTCCCCCGGTGAGGTTTATACCCCCTCCCCCAGTGAGGTTTATACCCCCTCCCCCAGTGAGGTTTATACCCCCTCCCCCAGTGAGGTTTATACCCCCTCCCCCAGTGAGGTTTATACCCCCCCCCGGTGAGGTTTATACCCCGTCCCCCAGTGAGGTTTATACCCCGTCCCCCAGTGAGGTTTATCCCCCTCCCCAGTGAGGTTTATACCCCCTCCCCCAGTGAGGTTTATACCCCGTCCCCCAGTGAGGTTTATACCCCGTCCCCCAGTGAGGTTTATACCCCGTCCCCCAGTGAGGTTTATACCCCGTCCCCCAGTGAGGTTTATACCCCCTCCCCCGGTGAGGTTTATACCCCGTCCCCCAGTGAGGTTTATACCCCGTCCCCAGTGAGGTTTATACCCCCTCCCCCAGTGAGGTTTATACCCCGTCCCCCGGTGAGGTTTATACCCCGTCCCCCAGTGAGGTTTATACCCCGTCCCCCAGTGAGGTTTATACCCCGTCCCCCAGTGAGGTTTATACCCCGTCCCCCGTCCCCCAGTGAGGTTTATACCCCGTCCCCCAGTGAGGTTTATACCCCGTCCCCCGGTGAGGTTTATACCCCGTCCCCGTCCCCCAGTGAGGTTAATCCCCCTCCCCCAGTGAGGTTAATACCCCCTCCCCCAGTGAGGTTTATACCCCCTCCCCCAGTGAGGTTTATACCCCGTCCCCCAGTGAGGTTTATACCCCCTCCCCCAGTGAGGTTTATACCCCGTCCCCCAGTGAGGTTTATACCCCCTCCCCCAGTGAGGTTTATACCCCGTCCCCAGTGAGGTTTATACCCCGTCCCCCGGTGGTGAGGTTTATACCCCGTCCCCCGTCCCCCAGTGAGGTTTATACCCCGTCCCCCAGTGAGGTTTATACCCCGTCCCCCAGTGAGGTTTATACCCCGTCCCCCAGTGAGGTTTATACCCCGTCCCCCAGTGAGGTTTATACCCCGTCCCCAGTGAGGTTTATACCCCCTCCCCCAGTGAGGTTTATACCCCGTCCCCCAGTGAGGTTTATACCCCCTCCCCCAGTGAGGTTTATACCCCGTCCCCCAGTGAGGTTTATACCCCGTCCCCCGGTGAGGTTTATACCCCGTCCCCCGGTGAGGTTTATACCCCGTCCCCGGTGAGGTTTATACCCCCTCCCCCGGTGAGGTTTATACCCCGTCCCCCAGTGAGGTTTATACCCCCCCCCGGTGAGGTTTATACCCCGTCCCCCAGTGAGGTTTATACCCCGTCCCCCAGTGAGGTTTATACCCCGTCCCCCAGTGAGGTTTATACCCCGTCCCCCAGTGAGGTTTATACCCCGTCCCCCAGTGAGGTTTATACCCCGTCCCCCCGTGAGGTTTATACCCCGTCCCCCAGTGAGGTTTATACCCCGTCCCCCAGTGAGGTTTATACCCCGTCCCCCTGTGAGGTTTATACCCCGTCCCCCGGTGAGGTTTATACCCCGTCCCCCGGTGAGGTTTATACCCCGTCCCCCGGTGAGGTTTATACCCCGTCCCCCGGTGAGGTTTATACCCCGTCCCCCGGTGAGGTTTATACCCCCTCCCCCAGTGAGGTTTATACCCCCTCCCCCAGTGAGGTTTATACCCCGTCCCCCAGTGAGGTTTATACCCCGTCCCCCGGTGAGGTTTATACCCCGTCCCCCAGTGAGGTTTATACCCCCTCCCCCGGTGAGGTTTATACCCCGTCCCCCGGTGAGGTTTATACCCCCTCCCCCGGTGAGGTTTATACCCCGTCCCCCAGTGAGGTTAATCCCCCGTCCCCCCGGTGAGGTTAATCCCCTGTCCCCCGGTGAGGTTTATACCCCGTCCCCCGGTGAGGTTAATCCCCCGTCCCCCCGGTGAGGTTAATCCCCTGTCCCCCGGTGAGGTTTATACCCCGTCCCCCGGTGAGGTTTATACCCCCTCCCCCGGTGAGGTTTATACCCCGTCCCCCAGTGAGGTTAATCCCCCTCCCCCGGTGAGGTTTATACCCCGTCCCCCAGGTGAGGTTAATCCCCTGTCCCCCGGTGAGGTTTACACACACACATACTCTCTCTCACACACACACATCCTAACCCCAACACACACACACAGTCGTCATCTATGGATCAGTGTCTCCATCTCGTCTATTCCCCTCTAGCTTCTCCTTTTCCCTGATGAGCAGAACGCCACTTTATTACCCAGCTCTTTATCACCTATGATAATGTCTTCACACCTAATTGGCTGTTGCCAGGGTGACAGCCAACCCCCATTTCCCCACAGTAATTTCGTGAAAGGTTAAAGGCAAGGGGAGAGGGGGGTGAGTAGGAGGGGGGTGGGGGGGGAGAGATGGGGGTGAGTGGGAAGGGGGAGGTCTTCAGGAAGGAGTGGGTGGAGAGGGGGGTGAGTAGGAAGGGGGGGTTTTCAGGGAGGAGTGGGTGGAGAGGGGGTGAGTAGGAAGGGGGGGAGGGGGTGAGTAGGAAGGGGGGTCTTTAGGGAGGAGTGGGTGGAGAGGGGGTAAGTAGGAAGGGGAGTCCGACAGCCTCAGCATCACACAGACAGCCAGCCTCAGCATCACACAGACAGCCAGCCAGCCTCAGCATCACACAGACAGCCAGCCAGCCTCAGCATCACACAGACAGACAGCCAGCCAGCCTCAGCATCACACAGACAGACAGCCAGCCAGCCTCAGCATCACACAGACAGACAGCCAGCCAGCCTCAGCATCACACAGACAGCCAGACAGCCTCAGCATCACACAGACAGCCAGACAGCCTCAGCATCACACAGACAGACAGCCAGCCTCACACAGACAGACAGACAGCCAGCCTCAGCGTCACACAGACAGCCAGCCAGCCTCAGCATCACACAGACAGACAGACAGACAGACAGACAGCCTCAGCTTCACACAGACAGCCAGCCAGCCTCAGCGTCAGACAGACAGCCAGCCAGCCTCAGCCTCACACAGATAGACAGCCAGCCTCAGCATCACACAGACAGACAGCCAGCCTCAGCATCACACAGACAGACAGCAAGCCACATCATCACACAGACCGACAGCAAGCCAGCCACAGCATCACACAGACAGACAAACAGCCAGCCTCAGCATCACACAGCCAGCCAGCCAGCCAGCCACAGCATCACACAGACAGCCAGCCAGCCACAGCATCACACAGACAGCCTCAGCACCACACAGACAGCCTCAGCGACAGACAGACAGACAGACAGACAGACAGACAGACAGACAGACAGACAGACAGCCTCAACTTCACACAGTAAGACGGCCAGCAACCCAGCCAGCCAGCTTGCCTCGCAGACAGACAGTCTGTGAGAGTATACTATCTAGTAGGATAACACCACTTGTACTCTGAGAGTATACTGTCTAGTAGGATAACACCACCTGTACTCTGAGAGTCTACAGTCTAGTAGGATAACACCACCTGTACTCTGAGAGTATACTGTCTACTGTCTAGTAGGTTAACACCACTTGTACTCTGAGAGTATACTGTCTACAATCTAGTAGGATAACACCACCTGTACTCAGAGTCTACAGTCTAGTAGGATAACACCACCTGTACTCTGAGAGTATACTGTCTAGTAGGTTAACACCACTTGTACTCTGAGAGTATACTGTCTACAATCTAGTAGGATAACACCACCTGTACTCAGAGTCTACAGTCTAGTAGGATAACACCACCTGTACTCTGAGAGTATACTGTCTACTGTCTAGTAGGTTAACACCACTTGTACTCTGAGAGTATACTGTCTACAATCTAGTAGGATAACACCACCTGTAATCTGAGAGTATACTGTCTACTGTCTAGTAGGTTAACACCACTTGTACTCTGAGAGTCTACTGTCTACTGTCTACTAGGATAACACCACCTGTACTCTGAGAGTATACTGTCTAGTAGGATAACACCACCTGTACTCTGAGAGTATACTGTCTACTGTCTAGTAGGATAACACCACCTGTACTCTGAGAGTATACTATCTAGTAGGATAACACCACCTGTACTCTGAGAGTATACTGTCTACTGTCTACTAGGATAACACCACCTGTACTCTGAGAGTATACTTTCTAGTAGGATAACACCACCTGTACTCAGAGAGTCTACAGTCTACTGTCTACTAGGATAACACCACCTGTACTCTGAGAGTATACTGTCTAGTAGGATAACACCACCTGTACTCTGAGAGTATACTATCTAGTAGGATAACACCACCTGTACTCTGAGAGTCTACAGTCTACTGTCTACTAGGATAACACCACCTGTACTCTGAGAGTATACTATCTAGTAGGATAACACCACCTGTACTCTGAGAGTATACTGTCTACTGTCTAGTAGGATAACACCACCTGTACTCTGAGAGTATACTGTCTAGTAGGATAACACCACCTGTACTCTGAGAGTATACTGTCTACTGTCTACTAGGATAACACCACCTGTACTCTGAGAGTATACTTTCTAGTAGGATAACACCACCTGTACTCAGAGAGTCTACAGTCTACTGTCTAGTAGGATAAAACCACTTGTACTCAGAGAGTCTACTGTCTACTGTCTAGTAGGATAACACCACCTGTACTCTGAGAGTATACTGTCTAGTAGGATAACACCACCTGTACTCTGAGAGTCTACTGTCTACTGTCTACTAGGATAACACCACCTGTACTCTGAGAGTATACTGTCTACTGTCTACTAGGATAACACCACCTGTACTCTGAGAGTATACTGTCTAGTAGGATAACACCACCTGTACTCTGAGAGTCTACTGTCTAGTAGGATAACACCACCTGTACTCTGAGAGTATACTGTCTACTGTCTACTAGGATAACACCACCTGTACTCTGAGAGTCTACTGTCTACTAGGATAACACCACCTGTACTCTGAGAGTATACTGTCTACTGTCTACTAGGATAACACCACCTGTACTCAGAGAGTCTACTGTCTACTAGGATAACACCACCTGTACTCTGAGAGTCTACTGTCTACTGTCTACTAGGATAACACCACCTGTACTCTGAGAGTATACCGTCTAGTAGGATAACACCACCTGTACTCTGAGAGTATACTGTCTAGTAGGATAACACCACCTGTACTCTGAGAGTATACTGTCTAGTAGGATAACACCACCTGTACTCAGAGAGTATACTGTCTAGTAGGATAACACCACCTGTACTCTGAGAGTATACCGTCTAGTAGGATAACACCACCTGTACTCTGAGAGTATACTGTCTAGTAGGATAACACCACCTGTACTCTGAGAGTATACTGTCTACTAGGATAACACCACCTGTACTCTGAGAGTATATTGTCTAGTAGGATAACACCACCTGTACTCTGAGAGTCTACTGTCTACTGTCTACTAGGATAACACCACCTGTACTCAGAGAGTCTACTGTCTACTAGGATAACACCACCTGTACTCTGAGAGTATACTGTCTACTGTCTAGTAGGATAACACCACCTGTACTCTGAGAGTATACTGTCTAGTAGGATAACACCACCTGTACTCTGAGAGTATACTGTCTAGTAGGATAACACCACCTGTACTCAGAGAGTATACTGTCTAGTAGGATAACACCACCTGTACTCTGAGAGTATACCGTCTAGTAGGATAACACCACCTGTACTCTGAGAGTATACTGTCTAGTAGGATAACACCACCTGTACTCTGAGAGTATACTGTCTACTAGGATAACACCACCTGTACTCTGAGAGTATATTGTCTAGTAGGATAACACCACCTGTACTCTGAGAGTCTACTGTCTACTGTCTACTAGGATAACACCACCTGTACTCAGAGAGTCTACTGTCTACTAGGATAACACCACCTGTACTCTGAGAGTATACTGTCTACTGTCTACTAGGATAACACCACCTGTACTCAGAGAGTCTACTGTCTACTAGGATAACACCACCTGTACTCTGAGAGTCTACTGTCTACTGTCTACTAGGATAACACCACCTGTACTCTGAGAGTATACCGTCTAGTAGGATAACACCACCTGTACTCTGAGAGTATACTGTCTAGTAGGATAACACCACCTGTACTCTGAGAGTATACTGTCTAGTAGGATAACACCACCTGTACTCAGAGAGTATACTGTCTAGTAGGATAACACCACCTGTACTCTGAGAGTATACCGTCTAGTAGGATAACACCACCTGTACTCTGAGAGTATACTGTCTAGTAGGATAACACCACCTGTACTCTGAGAGTATACTGTCTAGTAGGATAACACCACCTGTACTCAGAGAGTATACTGTCTAGTAGGATAACACCACCTGTACTCTGAGAGTATACTGTCTAGTAGGATAACACCACCTGTACTCAGAGAGTATACTGTCTAGTAGGATAACACCACCTGTACTCTGAGAGTATACTGTCTACTGTCTACTAGGATAACACCACCTGTACTCTGAGAGTATACTGTCTAGTAGGATAACACCACCTGTACTCTGAGAGTATACTGTCTAGTAGGATAACACCACCTGTACTCTGAGAGTATACTGTCTAGTAGGATAACACCACCAGTACTCTGAGAGTATACTGTCTAGTAGGATAACACCAGCTGTACTCTGAGAGTATACTGTCTAGTAGGATAACACCACCAGTACTCTGAGAGTATACTGTCTACTGTCTAGTAGGATAACACCACTTGTACTCTGAGAGTATACTGTCTACAATCTAGTAGGATAACACCACCTGTACTCAGAGAGTCTACTGTCTAGTAGGATAACACCACCTGTACTCAGAGAGTATACTGTCTACTGTCTAGTAGGATAACACCACCTGTACTCTGAGAGTCTACTGTCTAGTAGGATAACACCACCTGTACTCTGAGAGTATACTGTCTACTGTCTACTAGGATAACACCACCTGTACTCTGAGAGTCTACTGTCTACTAGGATAACACCACCTGTACTCAGAGAGTCTACTGTCTACTGTCTAGTAGGATAACACCAGCTGTACTCAGAGAGTCTACTGTCTACTGTCTACTAGGATAACACCACCTGTACTCTGAGAGTCTACTGTCTACTGTCTACTAGGATAACACCACCTGTACTCAGAGAGTATACTGTCTAGTAGGATAACACCACCTGTACTCTGAGAGTATACTGTCTACTGTCTACTAGGATAACACCACCTGTACTCTGAGAGTATACTGTCTACTGTCTAGTAGGATAACACCACCTGTACTCTGAGAGTATACTGTCTAGTAGGATAACACCACCTGTACTCTGAGAGTCTACTGTCTACTGTCTAGTAGGATAACACCACCAGTACTCTGAGAGTCTACTGTCTACTGTCTACTAGGATAACACCACCTGTACTCTGAGAGTCTACTGTCTACTAGGATAACACCACCTGTACTCTGAGAGTCTACTGTCTACTGTCTACTAGGATAACACCACCTGTACTCAGAGAGTCTACTGTCTACTAGGATAACACCACCTGTACTCTGAGAGTATACTGTCTACTGTCTACTAGGATAACACCACCTGTACTCTGAGAGTATACTGTCTACTAGGATAACACCACCTGTACTCTGAGAGTATACTGTCTAGTAGGATAACACCACCTGTACTCTGAGAGTATACTGTCTAGTAGGATAACACCACCTGTACTCTGAGAGTATACTGTCTAGTAGGATAACACCACCTGTACTCTGAGAGTATACTGTCTACTGTCTACTAGGATAACACCACCTGTACTCAGAGAGTCTACTGTCTACTAGGATAACACCACCTGTACTCTGAGAGTCTACTGTCTAGTAGGATAACACCACCTGTACTCTGAGAGTCTACTGTCTAGTAGGATAAAACCACCTGTACTCTGAGAGTATACTGTCTACTAGGATAACACCACCTGTACTCTGAGAGTCTACTGTCTACTGTCTACTAGGATAACACCACCTGTACTCTGAGAGTCTACTGTCTACTAGGATAACACCACCTGTACTCTGAGAGTATATTGTCTACTGTCTACTAGGATAACACCACCTGTACTCTGAGAGTATACTGTCTACTAGGATAACACCACCTGTACTCTGAGAGTCTACTGTCTACTGTCTACTAGGATAACACCACCTGTACTCAGAGAGTATACTGTCTAGTAGGATAACACCACCTGTACTCTGAGAGTATATTGTCTAGTAGGATAACACCACCTGTACTCTGAGAGTCTACTGTCTAGTAGGATAACACCACCTGTACTCAGAGAGTCTACTGTCTACTAGGATAACACCACCTGTACTCTGAGAGTCTACTGTCTACTGTCTACTAGGATAACACCACCTGTACTCAGAGAGTCTACTGTCTACTAGGATAACACCACCTGTACTCTGAGAGTCTACAGTCTAGTAGGATAACACCAACTGTACTCTGAGAGTATACTGTCTACTGTCTACTAGGATAACACCACCTGTACTCTGAGAGTCTACTGTCTAGTAGGATAACACCACCTGTACTCTGAGAGTATACTGTCTACTAGGATAACACCACCTGTACTCTGAGAGTATATTGTCTAGTAGGATAACACCACCTGTACTCTGAGAGTCTACTGTCTACTGTCTACTAGGATAACACCACCTGTACTCAGAGAGTCTACTGTCTACTAGGATAACACCACCTGTACTCTGAGAGTATACTGTCTACTGTCTACTAGGATAACACCACCTGTACTCAGAGAGTCTACTGTCTACTAGGATAACACCACCTGTACTCTGAGAGTCTACTGTCTACTGTCTACTAGGATAACACCACCTGTACTCTGAGAGTATACCGTCTAGTAGGATAACACCACCTGTACTCTGAGAGTATACTGTCTAGTAGGATAACACCACCTGTACTCTGAGAGTATACTGTCTAGTAGGATAACACCACCTGTACTCAGAGAGTATACTGTCTAGTAGGATAACACCACCTGTACTCTGAGAGTATACCGTCTAGTAGGATAACACCACCTGTACTCTGAGAGTATACTGTCTAGTAGGATAACACCACCTGTACTCTGAGAGTATACTGTCTACTAGGATAACACCACCTGTACTCTGAGAGTATATTGTCTAGTAGGATAACACCACCTGTACTCTGAGAGTCTACTGTCTACTGTCTACTAGGATAACACCACCTGTACTCTGAGAGTCTACTGTCTACTAGGATAACACCACCTGTACTCAGAGAGTATACTGTCTACTGTCTACTAGGATAACACCACCTGTACTCAGAGAGTCTACTGTCTACTAGGATAACACCACCTGTACTCTGAGAGTCTACTGTCTACTGTCTACTAGGATAACACCACCTGTACTCAGAGAGTATACTGTCTAGTAGGATAACACCACCTGTACTCAGAGAGTATACTGTCTAGTAGGATAACACCACCTGTACTCTGAGAGTATACTGTCTAGTAGGATAACACCACCTGTACTCAGAGAGTATACTGTCTAGTAGGATAACACCACCTGTACTCTGAGAGTATACTGTCTACTGTCTACTAGGATAACACCACCTGTACTCTGAGAGTATACTGTCTAGTAGGATAACACCACCTGTACTCTGAGAGTATACTGTCTAGTAGGATAACACCACCAGTACTCTGAGAGTATACTGTCTACTAGGATAACACCACCTGTACTCTGAGAGTATACTGTCTAGTAGGATAACACCACCTGTACTCTGAGAGTATACCGTCTAGTAGGATAACACCAGCTGTACTCTGAGAGTATACTGTCTAGTAGGATAACACCACCAGTACTCTGAGAGTATACTGTCTAGTAGGATAACACCACCTGTACTCTGAGAGTTTACTGTCTAGTAGGATAACACCACCTGTACTCTGAGAGTATACTGTCTAGTAGGATAACACCACCTGTACTCTGAGAGTCTACTGTCTACTGTCTAGTAGGATAACACCACCTGTACTCTGAGAGTATACTGTCTAGTAGGATAACACCACCTGTACTCTGAGAGTCTACTGTCTACTGTCTAGTAGGATAACACCACCTGTACTCTGAGAGTATACTGTCTAGTAGGATAACACCACCTGTACTCTGAGAGTATACTGTCTACTGTCTACTAGGATAACACCACCTGTACTCTGAGAGTATACTGTCTAGTAGGATAACACCACCTGTACTCTGAGAGTATACTGTCTAGTAGGATAACACCACCTGTACTCTGAGAGTATACTGTCTAGTAGGATAACACCACCTGTACTCAGAGAGTATACTGTCTAGTAGGATAACACCACCTGTACTCTGAGAGTCTACTGTCTACTGTCTAGTAGGATAACACCACCTGTACTCTGAGAGTATACTGTCTACTGTCTACTAGGATAACACCACCTGTACTCTGAGAGTATACTGTCTAGTAGGATAACACCACCTGTACTCTGAGAGTATACTGTCTAGTAGGATAACACCACCTGTACTCAGAGAGTATACTGTCTAGTAGGATAACACCACCTGTACTCTGAGAGTATACTGTCTAGTAGGATAACACCACCTGTACTCAGAGAGTATACTGTCTAGTAGGATAACACCACCTGTACTCTGAGAGTATACTGTCTACTGTCTAGTAGGATAACACCACCTGTACTCTGAGAGTATACTGTCTAGTAGGATAACACCACCTGTACTCTGAGAATATACTGTCTACTGTCTACTAGGATAACACCACCTGTACTCTGAGAGTATACTGTCTAGTAGGATAACACCACCTGTACTCAGAGAGTATACTGTCTACTGTCTACTAGGATAACACCACCTGTACTCAGAGAGTATACTGTCTAGTAGGATAACACCACCTGTACTCAGAGAGTATACTGTCTACTGTCTAGTAGGATAACACCACCTGTACTCTGAGAGTATACTGTCTAGTAGGATAACACCACCTGTACTCTGAGAGTATACTGTCTACTGTCTACTAGGATAACACCACCTGTACTCTGAGAGTATACTGTCTAGTAGGATAACACCACCTGTACTCTGAGAGTATACTGTCTAGTAGGATAACACCACCTGTACTCTGAGAGTATACTGTCTACTAGGATAACACCACCTGTACTCTGAGAGTCTACTGTCTAGTAGGTTAACACCACCTGTACTCAGAGAGTCTACAGTCTAGTAGGATAACACCACCTGTACTCAGAGAGTCTACTGTCTACTAGGATAACACCACCTGTACTCTGAGAGTCTACTGTCTACTGTCTACTAGGATAGCACCACCTGTACTCTGAGAGTATACTGTCTACTAGGATAGCACCACCTGTACTCTGAGAGTATACTGTCTAGTAGGATAGCACCACCTGTACTCAGAGAGTATACAGTCTACTGTCTACTAGGATAACACCACCTGTACTCTGAGAGTATACTGTCTACTAGGATAACACCACCTGTACTCTGAGAGTCTACTGTCTACTGTCTAGTAGGATAACACCACCTGTACTCTGAGAGTATACTGTCTAGTAGGATAACACCACCTGTACTCTGAGAGTATACTGTCTACTGTCTAGTAGGATAACACCACCTGTACTCTGAGAGTATACTGTCTAGTAGGATAACACCACCTGTACTCTGAGAGTATACTGTCTACTGTCTACTAGGATAACACCACCTGTACTCTGAGAGTATACTGTCTAGTAGGATAACACCACCTGTACTCTGAGAGTATACTGTCTAGTAGGATAACACCACCTGTACTCTGAGAGTCTACTGTCTAGTAGGATAACACCACCTGTACTCAGAGAGTCTACTGTCTACTAGGATAACACCACCTGTACTCTGAGAGTCTACTGTCTACTGTCTACTAGGATAACACCACCTGTACTCAGAGAGTCTACTGTCTACTAGGATAACACCACCTGTACTCTGAGAGTCTACAGTCTAGTAGGATAACACCAACTGTACTCTGAGAGTATACTGTCTACTGTCTACTAGGATAACACCACCTGTACTCTGAGAGTCTACTGTCTAGTAGGATAACACCACCTGTACTCTGAGAGTATACTGTCTACTAGGATAACACCACCTGTACTCTGAGAGTATATTGTCTAGTAGGATAACACCACCTGTACTCTGAGAGTCTACTGTCTACTGTCTACTAGGATAACACCACCTGTACTCAGAGAGTCTACTGTCTACTAGGATAACACCACCTGTACTCTGAGAGTATACTGTCTACTGTCTACTAGGATAACACCACCTGTACTCAGAGAGTCTACTGTCTACTAGGATAACACCACCTGTACTCTGAGAGTCTACTGTCTACTGTCTACTAGGATAACACCACCTGTACTCTGAGAGTATACCGTCTAGTAGGATAACACCACCTGTACTCTGAGAGTATACTGTCTAGTAGGATAACACCACCTGTACTCTGAGAGTATACTGTCTAGTAGGATAACACCACCTGTACTCAGAGAGTATACTGTCTAGTAGGATAACACCACCTGTACTCTGAGAGTATACCGTCTAGTAGGATAACACCACCTGTACTCTGAGAGTATACTGTCTAGTAGGATAACACCACCTGTACTCTGAGAGTATACTGTCTACTAGGATAACACCACCTGTACTCTGAGAGTATATTGTCTAGTAGGATAACACCACCTGTACTCTGAGAGTCTACTGTCTACTGTCTACTAGGATAACACCACCTGTACTCTGAGAGTCTACTGTCTACTAGGATAACACCACCTGTACTCAGAGAGTATACTGTCTACTGTCTACTAGGATAACACCACCTGTACTCAGAGAGTCTACTGTCTACTAGGATAACACCACCTGTACTCTGAGAGTCTACTGTCTACTGTCTACTAGGATAACACCACCTGTACTCAGAGAGTATACTGTCTAGTAGGATAACACCACCTGTACTCAGAGAGTATACTGTCTAGTAGGATAACACCACCTGTACTCTGAGAGTATACTGTCTAGTAGGATAACACCACCTGTACTCAGAGAGTATACTGTCTAGTAGGATAACACCACCTGTACTCTGAGAGTATACTGTCTACTGTCTACTAGGATAACACCACCTGTACTCTGAGAGTATACTGTCTAGTAGGATAACACCACCTGTACTCTGAGAGTATACTGTCTAGTAGGATAACACCACCAGTACTCTGAGAGTATACTGTCTACTAGGATAACACCACCTGTACTCTGAGAGTATACTGTCTAGTAGGATAACACCACCTGTACTCTGAGAGTATACCGTCTAGTAGGATAACACCAGCTGTACTCTGAGAGTATACTGTCTAGTAGGATAACACCACCAGTACTCTGAGAGTATACTGTCTAGTAGGATAACACCACCTGTACTCTGAGAGTTTACTGTCTAGTAGGATAACACCACCTGTACTCTGAGAGTATACTGTCTAGTAGGATAACACCACCTGTACTCTGAGAGTCTACTGTCTACTGTCTAGTAGGATAACACCACCTGTACTCTGAGAGTATACTGTCTAGTAGGATAACACCACCTGTACTCTGAGAGTCTACTGTCTACTGTCTAGTAGGATAACACCACCTGTACTCTGAGAGTATACTGTCTAGTAGGATAACACCACCTGTACTCTGAGAGTATACTGTCTACTGTCTACTAGGATAACACCACCTGTACTCTGAGAGTATACTGTCTAGTAGGATAACACCACCTGTACTCTGAGAGTATACTGTCTAGTAGGATAACACCACCTGTACTCTGAGAGTATACTGTCTAGTAGGATAACACCACCTGTACTCAGAGAGTATACTGTCTAGTAGGATAACACCACCTGTACTCTGAGAGTCTACTGTCTACTGTCTAGTAGGATAACACCACCTGTACTCTGAGAGTATACTGTCTACTGTCTACTAGGATAACACCACCTGTACTCTGAGAGTATACTGTCTAGTAGGATAACACCACCTGTACTCTGAGAGTATACTGTCTAGTAGGATAACACCACCTGTACTCAGAGAGTATACTGTCTAGTAGGATAACACCACCTGTACTCTGAGAGTATACTGTCTAGTAGGATAACACCACCTGTACTCAGAGAGTATACTGTCTAGTAGGATAACACCACCTGTACTCTGAGAGTATACTGTCTACTGTCTACTAGGATAACACCACCTGTACTCTGAGAGTATACTGTCTAGTAGGATAACACCACCTGTACTCTGAGAATATACTGTCTACTGTCTACTAGGATAACACCACCTGTACTCTGAGAGTATACTGTCTAGTAGGATAACACCACCTGTACTCAGAGAGTATACTGTCTACTGTCTACTAGGATAACACCACCTGTACTCAGAGAGTATACTGTCTAGTAGGATAACACCACCTGTACTCAGAGAGTATACTGTCTACTGTCTAGTAGGATAACACCACCTGTACTCTGAGAGTATACTGTCTAGTAGGATAACACCACCTGTACTCTGAGAGTATACTGTCTACTGTCTACTAGGATAACACCACCTGTACTCTGAGAGTATACTGTCTAGTAGGATAACACCACCTGTACTCTGAGAGTATACTGTCTAGTAGGATAACACCACCTGTACTCTGAGAGTATACTGTCTACTAGGATAACACCACCTGTACTCTGAGAGTCTACTGTCTAGTAGGTTAACACCACCTGTACTCAGAGAGTCTACAGTCTAGTAGGATAACACCACCTGTACTCAGAGAGTCTACTGTCTACTAGGATAACACCACCTGTACTCTGAGAGTCTACTGTCTACTGTCTACTAGGATAGCACCACCTGTACTCTGAGAGTATACTGTCTACTAGGATAGCACCACCTGTACTCTGAGAGTATACTGTCTAGTAGGATAGCACCACCTGTACTCAGAGAGTATACAGTCTACTGTCTACTAGGATAACACCACCTGTACTCTGAGAGTATACTGTCTACTAGGATAACACCACCTGTACTCTGAGAGTCTACTGTCTACTGTCTAGTAGGATAACACCACCTGTACTCTGAGAGTATACTGTCTAGTAGGATAACACCACCTGTACTCTGAGAGTATACTGTCTACTGTCTAGTAGGATAACACCACCTGTACTCTGAGAGTATACTGTCTAGTAGGATAACACCACCTGTACTCTGAGAGTATACTGTCTACTGTCTACTAGGATAACACCACCTGTACTCTGAGAGTATACTGTCTAGTAGGATAACACCACCTGTACTCTGAGAGTATACTGTCTAGTAGGATAACACCACCTGTACTCTGAGAGTATACTGTCTACTGTCTACTAGGATAACACCACCTGTACTCTGAGAGTATACTGTCTAGTAGGATAACACCACCTGTACTCTGAGAGTCTACTGTCTACTGTCTACTAGGATAACACCACCTGTACTCTGAGAGTATATTGTCTACTGTCTAGTAGGATAACACCACCTGTACTCTGAGAGTATATTGTCTAGTAGGATAACACCACCTGTACTCTGAGAGTATATTGTCTAGTAGGATAACACCACCTGTACTCTGAGAGTATACTGTCTAGTAGGATAACACCACCTGTACTCTGAGAGTATACTGTCTAGTAGGATAGCACCACCTGTACTCTGAGAGTATACTGTCTACTAGGATAACACCACCTGTACTCTGAGAGTATACTTTCTAGTAGGATAACACCACCTGTACTCTGAGAGTATACTGTCTAGTAGGATAACACCACCTGTACTCAGAGAGTATACTATCTAGTAGGATACCACCACCTGTACTCTGAGAGTATACTATCTAGTAGGATAACACCACCTGTACTCAGAGAGTATACTATCTAGTAGGATAACACCACCTGTACTCTGAGAGTCTACTGTCTACTGTCTAGTAGGATACCACCACCTGTACTCTGAGAGTCTACTGTCTACTGTCTACTAGGATAACACCACTTGTACTCTGAGAGTATACTGTCTACAGTCTACTAGGATAACACCACCTGTACTCTGAGAGTCTACAGTCTAGTAGGATAACACCACCTGTACTCTGAGAGTATACTGTCTAGTAGGATAACACCACCTGTACTCTGAGAGTATACTGTCTACTGTCTAGTAGGATAACACCACCTGTACTCTGAGAGTCTACTGTCTACTAGGTTAACACCACCTGTACTCTGAGAGTATATTGTCTAGTAGGATAACACCACCTGTACAGTCCATGCTGAGCCGTGCTGCTCTAACACAGTAAGCAGCTACAGCACTATATATCTGTGGTCCTTCAGCAGTCCCTAGTGGTCGTCGCCGGACATGACACCCTGGTTCAGTCACAACAACAGAACGGGTTTCGGTGGCCCTGCAGTGGCGTACTTAACTAACAGACGTTGTGGCTGGCCTACAGAGTGCCCACGAGACAGTGAGAGGCTGTGATGCTGTGTCTGGAGCCTGAACAAGGACAAACCAGTTCAGACCAGTTCAAAACTGATCGTAGTCATGTGTTTGTCATTTTAAACCAGATTAGTATGAATCTGGGTGGGCCTTTATCTCCTCTCCATGATGATAGCCTGCGACCTCATCCTTTTGGGTGTATAATGTATCTTTTGGGTGTATAATGAATCTTCTGGGTGTATAATGAATCTTCTGGGTGTATAATGAATCTTCTGGGTGTATAATGAATCTTCTGGGTGTATAATGAATCTTCTGGGTGTATAATGAATCTTTTGGGTGTATAATGAATCTTCTGGGTGTATAATGAATCTTCTGGGTGTATAATGAATCTTCTGGGTGTATAATGAATCTTCTGGGTGTATAATGAATCTTCTGGGTGTATAATGAATCTTCTGGGTGTATAATGAATCTTCTGGGTGTATAATGAATCTTTTGGGTGTATAATGAATCTTCTGGGTGTATAATGAATCTTCTGGGTGTATAATGAATCTTTTGGGTGTATAATGTATAATCAATCCCTCGTTCTGGGCAGTAACCAGACAGTAACAAGCAAGTGTGTGTGTGTGTGTGTGAGAGAGTCTGTCTGTGTGTGTGTGTGTGTGTGTGTGTGTGTGTGTGTGTGCGTGTGTGTGTGTGTGTGTGTGTGTGTGTGTGTGTGTGTGTGTGTGTGTGTGTGTGTGTGTGTGTGTGTGTGTGTGTGTGTGTGTGTGTGTGTGCGTGTGTGTGTTTGTGAGTCAGTGTGTGCGAGTCAGTGTGTGCGTGTGTGTGAGTCAGTGTGTGCGTGTGTGTGAGTCAGTGTGTGTGTGTGTGTGTGTGTGTGTGTGTGTATGTGTGTGCGAGTCAGTGTGTGTGCGTGTGTGTGAGTCAGTGTGTGTGTGTGTCAGTGTGTGTCAGTGTGTGTGTGTGTGTGTGTGTGTGTGTGTGTGTGTGTGTGTGTGTGTGTGTGTGTGTGTGTGTGTGTGTGTGTGTGTGTGTGTGTGTGTGTGTGCGTCTCACCTGTCTGGGCTGCTCCGTGGCTCTCTGCAGGTCTGTCTTCACCTTGTTGCTGGGGTGGTTCACCACTTTGGTGACGGGCTGTTTAAAGATGGAGGCTGTCTGTCTGATAGGAAGTGCTGTGTTCAGGTCTGGTTTACCCTGAAAGGAGAGGACAGAGAGACAGGCTTGATTAAACAATAGGAGAGAGGTAGAGGGACAGTCAGGGGATAGGAGAAAGGGGAGAGGGACAGTCAGAGGAGAAGAGATAGGGACAGTCAGAGGAGAAGAGATAGGGACAGTCAGAGGAGAAGAGAGAGGGACAGTCAGAGGAGAAGAGAGAGGGACAGTCAGAGGAGAGGAGAGAGGGACAGTCAGAGGAGAGGAGAGAGGGACAGTCAGAGGAGAAGAGAGAGGGACAGTCAGAGGAGAGGAGAGAGGGACAGTCAGAGGAGAGGAGAGAGGGACAGTCAGAGGAGAGGAGAGGAGAGAGGGACAGTCAGAGGAGAGGAGAGAGGGACAGTCAGAGGAGAGGAGAGAGGGACAGTCAGATGAGAGGAGAGAGGGACAGTCAGATGAGAGGCGAGAGGGACAGTCAGAGGAGAAGAGATAGGGACAGTCAGAGGAGAGGAGAGAGGGACAGTCAGAGGAGAAGAGAGAGGGACAGTCAGAGGAGAGGAGAGAGGGACAGTCAGAGGAGAGGAGAGAGGGACAGTCAGAGGAGAGGAGAGGCGAGAGGGACAGTCAGAGGAGAGGAGAGAGGGACAGTCAGAGGAGAGGAGAGAGGGACAGTCAGATGAGAGGAGAGAGGGACAGTCAGATGAGAGGAGAGAGGGACAGTCAGATGAGAGGAGAGAGGGACAGTCAGAGGAGAGGAGAGAGGGACAGTCAGATGAGAGGAGAGAGGGACAGTCAGAGGAGAGGAGAGAGGGACAGTCAGAGGAGAGAGGAGAGAGGGACAGTCAGAGGAGAGGAGAGCGCGGACGGAAACTAGTGTTCAGTTCAAACAACTAGTGACGCAGACAGACATTCAAAGTGAACGGTTGTTTGTGCTCTGCTGACATGTGCTGTATGCAGCGACGGTTGAAGGGGTTAACTCCGATCTGTGGTTTGGCAGACACACCAGGAGGAGGGGAGGGGGACTCCTCCCTAAAGAGGACATGTGTAGAGCAGCAGAGCAGAGCGGGGCCAAACTTAAACCAAATGCCTGCACTACTCACTCAGCCGAGTGCCACCGGCTCAGGGCCCTAGGCCTAACTGGAGAGGAGGATCTGTCTCTTAGTTAGCACATACTGAGTCCTCGGGAGGATCTGTGTACCAGCCAGGGCACACAGAATCCCTAGGAGGAGCTGCATACCACAGCTCACAGACTGCCTACCAAGGCACATTAAATCCTAGAGGCAAGCTTCATGTCAGCGCACATCGAGTCCCAGAGATCAGCTGCATATCAGGGCACACTGACTGCGTATCAGAGCACACTGAGTCCCTAGGACGAGCTGCATATCAGGGCTTATGGAGTCCTAGGGAGGATAGCAGGGCACACAGCCAGGGTGGAGGTGCATATCAGGGCACAGGGTCCCAGGGCGGAGCTGCATACCAGGGCACACAGCCAGGGTGGAGGTGCATATCAGGGCACAGGGTCCCAGGGAGGAGCTGCATATCAGGGCACACAGCCAGGGGTGGAGGTGCATATCAGGGCACAGGGTCCCAGGGTGGAGGTGCATATCAGGGCACAGGGTCCCAGGGTGGAGGTGCATATCAGGGCACAGAGTCCCAGGGCGGAGCTGCATATCAGGGCACAGAGTCCCAGGGCGGAGCTGCATATCAGGGCACAGAGTCCCAGGGCGGAGCTGCATATCAGGGCACAGAGTCCCAGGGTGGAGGTGCATATCAGGGCACAGAGTCCCAGGGTGGAGGTGCATATCAGGGCACAGAGTCCCAGGGCGGAGCTGCATATCAGGGCACAGAGTCCCAGGGTGGAGGTGCATATCAGGGCACAGAGTCCCAGGGCGGAGCTGCATATCAGGGCACAGAGTCCCAGGGCGGAGCTGCATATCAGGGCACAGAGTCCCAGGGCGGAGCTGCATATCAGGGCACAGAGTCCCAGGGCGGAGCTGCATATCAGAGCACACTGAGTCCCTAGGACGAGCTGCATATCAGGGCTTATGGAGTCCTAGGGAGGATACCAGGGCACACAGCCAGGGTGGAGGTGCATATCAGGGCACACTGAGTCCCAGGGCGGAGCTGCATATCAGGGCACACAGCCAGGGTGGAGCTGCATATCAGGGCACAGAGTCCCAGGGCGGAGCTGCATATCAGGGCACAGAGTCCCAGGGAGGAGCTGCAGATCCACTACCAACATTACCACTGTCTTTCAAGATGTAAGCACCGCTCTCACTTCTCACGGAACAAAATGTACTTAACAAATGTACTTAAAATCAAATATTATTTGTCACATGCTTTGTAAAGAACAGGTATTTATCCTGAGTCCTTACCAAAGACAGTACTAAGAGCCTCCACCTTCACAATAAATCCATGTAATATAGTCTCCACCTTCACAATAAATAAATCCATGTAATATAGCCTCCACCTTCACAATAAATCCATTTAATATAGCCTCCACCTTCACAATAAATCCATTTAATATAGCCTCCACCTTCACAATAAATCCATTTAATATAGCCTCCACCTTCACAATAAATACATGTAATATAGCCTCCACCTTCACAATAAATCCATTAATATAGCCTCCACCTTCACAATAAATCCATTTAACATAGCCTCCACCTTCACAATAAATCCATTTAATATAGCCTCCACCTTCACAATAAATCCATTTAATATAGCCTCCACCTTCACAATAAATACATGTAATATAGCCTCCACCTTCACAATAAATACATGTAATATAGCCTCCACCTTCACAATAAATCCATTTAATATAGCCTCCACCTTCACAATAAATCCGATAGCTCAAATCAACCTGCCTACAACTTCAATGACCCCAAAGCAAAGTTTGATACTAGCCTGGGTGAGATTTGATCACTTTTAAAACAGTGACCAGAGAGAGACGGTCAAAGAATTCAGCAACGAGCTGCCATTTTTGAGTGAGATCATGTTTAAACTCAATCCTTTTTTTTTATTCAACACTATTACAAAACATAAAAACACACTCCTCCCTACTTCCACTTGAGCTGCAGCTGCAGTGAAGGAGTAGCCAAGTGTATCGACAGGCCTGCGGTTTTATTATTAGCAGCTCGTCGTGTCTATTTTAATATCAAGAAATATCTCACTTTCTCTGATCATAGGAACAACATGAATTTGTGCCTGATGCAGATGCGGTGCGACTCGAGTTTCGCCATTAGGTGGAAGATGGAGCCCCTTCTCTGTGGTCAGACTCACCGTAGGAAAGTAAGGAGAGAGCAGGGACCGTGAGAGAGCCCCTTCTCTGTGGTCAGACTCACCGTAGGAAAGTAAGGAGAGAGCGGGGACCGTGAGAGAGCGGGGACCGTGAGAGAGCCCCTTCTCTGTGGTCAGACTCACCGTAGGAAAGTAAGGAGAGAGCAGGGACCGTGAGAGAGCCCCTTCTCTGTGGTCAGACTCACCGTAGGAAAGTAAGGAGAGAGCAGGGACCGTGAGAGAGCCCCTTCTCTGTGGTCAGACTCACCGTAGGAAAGTAAGGAGAGAGCAGGGACCGTGAGAGAGCGGGGACCGTGAGAGAGCCCCTTCTCTGTGGTCAGACTCACCGTAGGAAAGTAAGGAGAGAGCAGGGACCGTGAGAGAGCAGGGACCGTGAGAGAGCGGGGACCGTGAGAGAGCCCCTTCTCTGTGGTCAGACTCACCGTAGGAAAGTAAGGAGAGAGCAGGGACCGTGAGAGAGCGGGGACCGTGAGAGAGCCCCTTCTCTGTGGTCAGACTCACCGTAGGAAAGTAAGGAGAGAGCAGGGACCGTGAGAGAGCAGGGACCGTGAGAGAGCGGGGACCGTGAGAGAGCCCCTTCTCTGTGGTCAGACTCACCGTAGGAAAGTAAGGAGAGAGCAGGGACCGTGAGAGAGCGGGGACCGTGAGAGAGCCCCTTCTCTGTGGTCAGACTCACTGTAGGAAAGTAAGGAGAGAGCAGGGACCGTGAGAGAGCGAGGACCGTGAGAGAGCGGGTACCGTGAGAGAGCGGGGACCGTGAGAGAGCCCCTTCTCTGTGGTCAGACTCACCGTAGGAAAGTAAGGAGAGAGCAGGGACCGTGAGAGAGCGGGGACCGTGAGAGAGCCACTTCTCTGTGGTCAGACTAAACGTAGGAAAGTAAGGAGAGAGCAGGGACCGTGAGAGAGTGGGGACCGTGAGAGAGCCCCTTCTCTGTGGTCAGACTCACCGTAGGAAAGTAAGGAGAGAGCAGGGACCATGAGAGAGCGGGGACCGTGAGAGAGCGGGGACCGTGAGAGAGCGGGGACCGTGAGAGAGCGGGGACCGTGAGAGAGCGGGGACCGTGAGAGAGCCCCTTCTCTGTGGTCAGACTCACAGTAGGAAAGTAAGGAGAGAGCAGGGACCGTGAGAGAACGGGGACCGTGAGAGAGGGGGGACCGTGAGAGAGCGGGGACCATGAGAGAGCGGGGACCGTGAGAGAGCGGGGACCATGAGAGAGCGGGGACCGTGAGAGAGCGGGGACCGTGAGAGAGCGGGGACCGTGAGAGAGCCCCTTCTCTGTGGTCAGACTCACCGTAGGAAAGTAAGGAGAGAGCAGGGACCGTGAGAGAGCGGGTACCATGAGAGAGCGGGGACCGTGAGAGAGCGAGGACCGTGAGAGAGCGGGTACCGTGAGAGAGCGGGGACCGTGAGAGAGCCCCTTCTCTGTGGTCAGACTCACCGTAGGAAAGTAAGGAGAGAGCGGGGACCGTGAGAGAGCGGGGACCGTGAGAGAGCGGGGACCGTGAGAGAGCGGGGACCGTGAGAGAGCGAGGACCGTGAGAGAGTGGGGACCGAGAGAGATGGACCTTCTGCTGCACCTCTCTCCTCTACTGACACTAAAACCGCGTTAAAAACAACAGGGAACTCGAAAATCTCAGACTTCCAACTTCAGTGCGCTCAAGACAACCGGGGAAAACGGTCATCCAAGTCGGAAACTCTGGCATCTTTCTAGAGCTCTGACTGTCCGACCTGAAGATCACCGACGCCATGATTTGACCTTGTTTTCCCCCCCAAGTTACCAGTTGTCTTGAAAGTATCATGAACATCAGATGCAGTCCAGTCAAATAAAAAAGATAATTATTTAAATTTATGTCCAGCTGTGCCTCGCTACACCAACTGATGTATTTTGTTATCAAAGCTTGAGTTTTGAAATATAATATGTTTTGAGAAGAACAATATTGGCAGGCCAGGCATACAGCCAATATGCTGTGATTATGTATTAAGCCTACTGCACAAACCTCATTACTACAGAACCGTTTTTTATAAGGTTAATGTTACATTATTTAAGTCATGTTTAAAGAAACAATCTGAACGGTAGATCTCGGCTTTGCTTTTTGACTGCGAAGGTGATCTTGACTGGGGTGGCAGGTAGCCTAGTGGTTAGAGCGTTGGACTAGTACCCAGAAGATTGCGAGTTCAAACCCCCGAGCTGACAAGGTACAAATCTGTCATTCTGCCCCTGAACAGGCAGTAAACCCACTGTTCCCAGGCCGTCATTGAAAATAAGAATTTGTTCTTAACTGACTTGCCTGGTTAAATAAAGGTAAAATTAAAATAAAAAAATAAAAAATAAAAATGGTTGGTGACCACTGCTCTGAAGAAAACAATGGTCTGAAACCTCATGTCTCTGTCATAATCCGTTCAAAATCTATTGTATTTTTTTTACCCTTGTAGGATGGACAGAATCAGGGTGACGAAATCAATGGAGAAAGAAAAATAAAAAGTGGTCAAAAATCTAGTAAATAGCGTCGCATCAGCTAGGCTGGGTTCTGTGCAAGAATCAAGGCTACTGTATAGCTGACAGACTGACTTTGCTGTTGAACTCATCTTTCTTCTTGAGGTCTAAATCAGGCCCTGGTTAGAGGGGAATCACCCACCTGGTGTCCCAGGTCTAAATCAGTCCTTAATTAGAGGGGAATCACCCACCTGGTGTCCCAGGTCTAAATCAGGCCCTGATTAGAGGGGAAGCACCCACCTGGTGTCCCAGGTCTAAATCAGTCCCTGATTAGAGGGGAATCACCCACCTGGTGTCCCAGGTCTAAATCAGTCCCTGATTAGAGGGGAATCACCCACCTGGTGTCCCAGGTCTAAATCAGGCCCTGATTAGAGGGGAATCACCCACCTGGTGTCCCAGGTCTAAATAAGGCCCTGATTAGAGGGGAATCACCCACCTGGTGTCCCAGGTCTAAATCAGGCCCTGATTAGAGGGGAATCACCCACCTGGTGTCCCAGGTCTAAATCAGGCCCTGATTAGAGGGGGAATCACCCACCTGGTGTCCCAGGTCTAAATCAGTCCCTGATTAGAGAGGAATCACCCACCTGGTGTCCCAGGTCTAAATCAGGCCCTGATTAGAGGGGAATCACCCACCTGGTGTCCTAGGTCTAAATAAGGCCCTGATTAGAACACACACAGGAGGAAGGAGTACTCTCCTCTCCAGCTCTGGGTCGGTGCACTCTCCCCAACGTACTGACTGACTGTACGGTGGATGGGGTACTAGATGTGTACTGACTGACTGTATGGTGGATGGGGTACTAGATGTGTACTGACTGTACGGTGGATGGGGTACTAAATGTGTACTGACTGACTGTACGGTGGATGGGGTACTAGATGTGTACTGACTGACTGTACAGTGGATGGGGTACTAGATGTGTACTGACTGACTGTACGGTGGATGGGGTACTAGATGTGTACTGACTGACTGTACGGTGGATGGGGTACTAAATGTGTACTGACTGACTGTACGGTGGATGGGGTACTAGATGTGTACTGACTGACTGTACGGTGGATGGGGTACTAGATGTGTACTGACTGACTGGCAGGTGAGGGGAGAGCCACCAGTAGAGCCTCTGTCTGTATGACCTCTGACCTACAAATAACCCAGCCGATAACATAGAAACGTAATTACTAGTATGGATTCCCATCGATTCTCTTTCTATGCACTACACAACTAGAACAGACATCCCTGGATATCACACACACCCAGCCATCCACCCCTGGGTCGCTCGTCTTTTCAGTTCGCTGCAGCTAGCGACTGGAACGAGCTGCAACAAACACTCAAACTGGACAGTTTAATCGTGCAGTTCAAAGGCTCATCAGTGTTGTTATTAGAGCTGTCACTCTTACTGACAGTTGTGGCTGCTTCACGTGATGTATTGTTGTCTCTACCTTCTTACCCTTTGTGCTGTTGTCTGTGCTCAATAATATGTGTACCCTGTTTTGTTCTGCTACCATGTTGTGCTGCTGCATGTTGTGTTGCTGCCACGTTGTGCTGCTACCATGTTGTGTTGCTACCATGTTGTGCTGCTACCATGTTGTGTTGCTACCATGTTGTGCTGCTACCATGTTGTGTTGCTACCATGTTGTGCTGCTGCATGTTGTGTTGCTACCACGTTGTTGTCATGTTGTGTTGCTGCCACGTTGTTGTCATATTGTATTGCAACCATGTTGTTGTCATGTTGTGTTGCTACCACATTGTTGTCATGTTGTGCTGCTACCATGTTGTTGTCATGTTGTGTTGCGACCATGTTGTTGTCATGTTGTGCTGCTACCATGTTGTGTTGCTACCACGTTGTTGTCATGTTGTGTTGCTGCCACGTTGTTGTCATGTTGTGTTTCTACCACGTTGTTGTCATGTTGTGTTTCTACCACGTTGTTTTCATGTTGTGTTTCTACCACGTTGTTGTCATGTTGTGTTTCTACCACGTTGTTGTCATGTTGTGTTTCTACCACGTTGTTGTCATGTTGTGTTTCTACCACGTTGTTGTCATGTTGTGTTGCTGCCACATTATTGTCATGTTGTGTTGCTACCATGTTGGTGTCATGTTGTGTTGCTACCATGTTGTTGTCATGTTGTGTTTCTACCATGTTGTTGTCATGTTGTGTTGCTACCATGTTGTTGTCATATTGTGTTGCTACCATGTTGGTGTCATGTTGTGTTTCTACCACGTTGTTGTCATGTTGTATTGCTACCATGTTGTTGTCATGTTGTGTTTCTACCATGTTGTTGTCATGTTGTATTGCTACCATGTTGTTGTCATGTTGTGTTTCTACCATGTTGTTGTCATGTTGTGTTGCTACCATGTTGTTGTCATGTTGTGTTGCTACCATGTTGTTGTCATGTTGTGCTGCTACCATGTTGTTGTCATGTTGTGTTTCTACCATGTTGTTGTCATGTTGTGTTGCTACCATGTTGTTGTCATGTTGTGTTGCTACCATGTTGTTGTCATGTTGTGCTGCTACCATGTTGTTGTCATGTGGTGTTTCTACCATGTTGTTGTCATGTTGTATTGCTACCATGTTGTTGTCATGTTGTGTTTCTACCATGTTGTTGTCATGTTGTGCTGCTACCATGTTGTTGTCATGTTGTGTTTCTACCATGTTGTTGTCATGTTGTATTGCTACCATGTTGTTGTCATGTTGTGTTTCTACCATGTTGTTGTCATGTTGTGTTGCTACCATGTTGTTGTCATATTGTGTTGCTACCACGTTGGTGTCATGTTGTGTTTCTACCACGTTGTTGTCATGTTGTATTGCTACCATGTTGTTGTCATGTTGTGTTTCTACCATGTTGTTGTCATGTTGTATTGCTACCATGTTGTTGTCATGTTGTGTTTCTACCATGTTGTTGTCATGTTGTGTTGCTACCATGTTGTTGTCATGTTGTGTTGCTACCATGTTGTTGTCATGTTGTGCTGCTACCATGTTGTTGTCATGTTGTGTTTCTACCATGTTGTTGTCATGTTGTGTTGCTACCATGTTGTTGTCATGTTGTGTTGCTACCATGTTGTTGTCATGTTGTGTTGTTGTCATGTGGTGTTTCTACCATGTTGTTGTCATGTTGTATTGCTACCATGTTGTTGTCATGTTGTGTTTCTACCATGTTGTTGTCATGTTGTGCTGCTACCATGTTGTTGTCATGTTGTGTTTCTACCATGTTGTTGTCATGTTGTATTGCTACCATGTTGTTGTCATGTTGTGTTGCTACCATGTTGTTGTCATGTTGTGTTTCTACCACGTTGTTGTCATGTTGTGTTGCTACCATGTTGTTGTCATGTTGTGTTTCTACCATGTTGTTGTCATGTTGTGCTGCTACCATGTTGTTGTCATGTTGTGTTTCTACCATGTTGTTGTCATGTTGTATTGCTACCATGTTGTTGTCATGTTGTGTTGCTACCATGTTGTTGTCATGTTGTGTTTCTACCACGTTGTTGTCATGTTGTGTTGCTACCATGTTGTTGTCATGTTGTGTTTCTACCATGTTGTTGTCATGTTGTGCTGCTACCATGTTGTTGTCATGTTGTGTTTCTACCATGTTGTTGTCATGTTGTATTGCTACCATGTTGTTGTCATGTTGTGTTGCTACCATGTTGTTGTCATGTTGTGTTTCTACCACGTTGTTGTCATGTGGTATTGCTACCATGTTGTTGTCATGTTGTATTGCTACCATGTTGTTGTCATGTTGTGCTGCTACCATGTTGTTGTCATGTTGTGTTGCTACCATGTTGTTGTCATGTTGTGCTGCTACCATGTTGTTGTCATGTTGTATTGCTACCATGTTGTTGTCATGTTGTGTTTCTACCATGTTGTTGTCATGTTGTGTTGCTACCATGTTGTTGTCATGTTGTGCTGCTACCATGTTGTTGTCATGTTGTGTTTCTACCATGTTGTTGTCATGTTGTGTTGCTACCATGTTGTTGTCATGTTGTGTTGCTATCATGTTGTTGTCATGTTGTGTTGCTACCATGTTGTTGTCATGTTGTGTTTCTACCACGTTGTTGTCATGTGGTATTGCTGCCATGTTGTTGTCATGTTGTGCTGCTACCATGTTGTTGTCATGTTAGGTCTCTCTTTATGTGGTGTTGTGGTGTCTCTTGTCGTGATGCGTAGTTTGTCCTATTTCTTTTTAATCTCAGCCCCGCAGGAGACCTTTTATCAGGTTGTGAATAAGAATTTGTTCTTAACTGACTTGCCTAGTTAAATAAAAGTAGTGTGTAACCTAGTGGTTAGAGCGTAGAGGCGGCAGGGTAGCCTAGTGGTTAGAGCGTAGAGGCGGCAGGGTAGCCTAGTGGTTAGAGTGTAGAGGAGGCAGGTAGTCTAGTGGTTAGAGTGTAGAGGTGGCAGGTAGCCTAGTGGTTAGAGTGTAGAGGAGGCAGGTAGCCTAGTGGTTAGAGTGTAGAGGCGGCAGGGTAGCCTAGTGGTTAGAGTGTAGAGGCGGCAGGGTAGCCTAGTGGTTAGAGTGTAGAGGTGGCAGGTAGCCTAGTGGTTAGAGTGTAGAGGTGGCAGGTAGCCTAGTGGTTAGAGTGTAGAGGTGGCAGGGTAGCCTAGTGGTTAGAGTGTAGAGGCGGCAGGTAGCCTAGTGGTTAGAGTGTAGAGGTGGCAGGTAGCCTAGTGGTTAGAGTGTAGAGGCGGCAGGGTAGCCTAGTGGTTAGAGTGTAGAGGCGGCAGGGTAGCCTAGTGGTTAGAGTGTAGAGGCAGCAGGTAGCCTAGTGGTTAGAGTGTAGAGGCAGCAGGTAGCCTAGTGGTTAGAGTGTAGAGGCAGCAGGTAGCCTAGTGGTTAGAGTGTAGAGGCGGCAGGGTAGCCTAGTGGTTAGAGCGTAGAGGCGGCAGGGTAGCCTAGTGGTTAGAGTGTAGAGGTGGCAGGTAGCCTAGTGGTTAGAGTGTAGAGGTGGCAGGTAGCCTAGTGGTTAGAGTGTAGAGGTGGCAGGTAGCCTAGTGGTTAGAGTGTAGAGGTGGCAGGGTAGCCTAGTGGTTAGAGTGTAGAGGTGGCAGGGTAGCCTAGTGGTTAGAGTGTAGAGGAGGCAGGTAGTCTAGTGGTTAGAGTGTAGAGGTGGCAGGTAGCCTAGTGGTTAGAGTGTAGAGGAGGCAGGTAGTCTAGTGGTTAGAGTGTAGAGGTGGCAGGGTAGCCTAGTGGTTAGAGTGTAGAGGAGGCAGGTAGCCTAGTGGTTAGAGTGTAGAGGAGGCAGGTAGCCTAGTGGTTAGAGTGTAGAGGAGGCAGGTATTCTAGTGGTTAGAGTGTAGAGGCGGCAGGTAGCCTAGTGGTTAGAGTGTAGAGGAGGCAGGTAGCCTAGTGGTTAGAGCGTAGAGGAGGCAGGTAGCCTAGTGGTTAGAGCGTAGAGGCGGCAGGGTAGCCTAGTGGTTAGAGTGTAGAGGCGGCAGGGTAGCCTAGTGGTTAGAGTGTAGAGGTGGCAGGTAGCCTAGTGGTTAGAGCGTTGGACTAGTAACCCAGAAGGTTGCAAGTTCAAATCCCCAAGCTGACAAGGTACAAATCTGTCGTTCTTCCCCTGAACAGCCAGTTAACCCACTGTTCCTAGGTCATCATTGAAAATAAGAATTTGTTCTTAACTGACTTGCCTAGTTAAATAAAAGGTTAAATAAATACAAAAAACAGACTCAACTACAACAACAGATATACTCAACAACTACTACAACAAGATATACTCAACAACTACTACAACAACAACAGATATACTCACAAATACTCAAGTACATTGTCTAGACATGAAAACTCCTGCTAACACAGGGCTGAGACTAGACTGATCCACTGCTAGCACAGGGCTGAGACTAGACTGATCCACTGCTGAGACTAGACTGATCCACTGCTAACACAGGGCTGAGACTAGACTGATCCACTGCTAGCACAGGGCTGAGACTAGACTGATCCACTGCTAGCACAGGGCTGAGACTAGACTGATCCACTGCTAACACAGGGCTGAGACCAGACTGATCCACTGCTAACACAGGGCTGAGACCAGACTGATCCACTGCTAGCACAGGGCTGAGACTAGACTGATCCACTGCTAACACAGGGCTGAGACCAGACTGATCCACTGCTAACACAGGGCTGAGACCAGACTGATCCACTGCTAACACAGGGCTGAGACTAGACTGATCCACTGCTAGCACAGGGCTGAGACCAGACTGATCCACTGCTAACACAGGGCTGAGACCAGACTGATCCACTGCTAACACAGGGCTGAGACCAGACTGATCCACTGCTAACACAGGGCTGAGACTAGACTGATCCACTGCTAACACAGGGCTGAGACTAGACTGATCCACTGCTGAGACTAGACTGATCCACTGCTAACACAGGGCTGAGACTAGACTGATCCACTGCTAACACAGGGCTGAGACTAGACTGATCCACTGCTAGCACAGGGCTGAGACTAGACTGATCCACTGCTAACACAGGGCTGAGACCAGACTGATCCACTGCTAACACAGGGCTGAGACTAGACTGATCCACTGCTAACACAGGGCTGAGACCAGACTGATCCACTGCTAACACAGGGCTGAGACTAGACTGATCCACTGCTAACACAGGGCTGAGACTAGACTGATCCACTGCTAACACAGGGCTGAGACTAGACTGATCCACTGCTAACACAGGGCTGAGACTACACTGATCCACTGCTGACACAGGGCTGAGACTAGACTGATCCACTGCTAGCACAGGGCTGAGACTAGACTGATCCACTGCTAGCACAGGGCTGAGACTAGACTGATCCACTGCTAGCACAGGGCTGATCCACTGCTAACACAGGGCTGAGACTAGACTGGTCCACTGCTAACACAGGGCTGAGACTAGACTGATCCACTGCTAGCACAGGGCTGATCCACTGCTAACACAGGGCTGAGACTAGACTGATCCACTGCTAACACAGGGCTGAGACCAGACTGATCCACTGCTAACACAGGGCTGAGACCAGACTGATCCACTGCTAACACAGGGCTGAGACTAGACTGATCCACTGCTAGCACAGGGCTGAGACTAGACTGATCCACTGCTCACACAGGGCTGATCCACTGCTCACACAGGGCTGAGACTAGACTGATCCACTGCTAACACAGGGCTGATCCACTGCTAACACAGGGCTGATCCACTGCTAACACAGGGCTGAGACTTGTAAAGAACTGAGAACAATCTTCTGTAAAAAGAGACCTTGGTCTCATAACGTCTCCCTGCTAAAATAAAGACTGAATAAACACCATTGGCCATTGTTAGAATGCAGTGAACAGCGGGACCCTGATGTGTAGCCGAGGGCAACCTGTACCTTGTTGATGGTGAGGTTCTCATTCCGTATCCTCTGTTTGTTCTTCTGCAGCTTGCTGGGCATCATCATTTTGCCTGTTCGGAAGTCGAAACATCCCAGGTCTACCGTGTTGCCTAGGTAACGCGACAGCTGGGGTTTGCTCCGGAACTTCTTCCCTTTTGGACTGAGGGGGGAGAGGAAAGACAAACAACAACAACAACAGCATTAGATCACAAATAACAACAGATCACAAACAACACAAACAACAACAGCAGTAGATCATTGACAACAACAGCAAATCCAGCATGGCATCACAACCCAGCAACATAACCCTGGTCAAACCCAGCATCATAACCCAGGTCAAACCCAGGAACATAACCCAGCAACATAACCCAGGTCAAACCCAGCATCCCCACCCAGCAACATAACCCAGGTCAAACCCAGCATCACAACCCAGGTCAAACCCAGCATCACAACCCAGGTCAAACCCAGCATCACAACCCAGGTCAAACCCAGCATCACAACCCAGGTCATACCCAGAATCACAACCCAGCAACATAACCCAGGTCAAACCCAGCAACATAACCCAGGTCAAACCCAGCATCACAACCCAGCAACATAACCCAGGTCAAACCCAGCATCACAACCCAGCACCATAACCCAGGTCAAACCCAGCACCATAACCCAGGTCAAACCCAGCACCATAACCCAGGTCAAACCCAGCACCATAACCCAGGTCAAACCCAGCACCATAACCCAGGTCAAACCCAGCACCATAACCCAGCACCATAACCCAGGTCAAACCCAGCATCACAACCCAGCACCATAACCCAGGTCAAACCCAGCACCATAACCCAGGTCAAACCCAGCATCACAACCCAGCAATATAACCCAGATCAAACCCAGCAATATAACCCAGATCAAACCCAGCATCACAACCCAGCAATATAACCCAGATCAAACCCAGCATCATACAGTACATTTGTAAAGTATTCATCTACACTTTCCACATTTTGTTACGTTCCGGCCTTATTCTAAAATAGATTAAAGAAATGTTTTTCCTCATCACTCTACACACAATATCACATGATGACATCACAATACCCCATAATGACATCACAATACCCCATAATGACATCACAATACCCCATAATGACATCAAAATACCCCATATTTTTTTCCTAACATAAAATGCAAATACATGCTAGAAGGCATCAATAGCTCATGCTTGGCTCTGCCCCTCTCCTGGTTCTGCCCACTATAACTCATTTGTTCACATTGGAAACGACAAGCTGAGACATTCACAGTCTAATAACAACACTGATGAAGGAGACATTCACAGTCTAATAACAACACTAATGAAGGAGACATTCACAGTCTAATAACAACACTGATGAAGGAGGCATTCACAGTCTAATAACAACACTGATGAAGGAGGCATTCACAGTCTAATAACAACACTGATGAAGGAGACATTCACAGTCTAATAACAACACTGATGAAGGAGGCATTCACAGTCTAATAACAACACTGATGAAGGAGTCATTCACAGTCTAATAACAACACCACTAATGAAGGAGACATTCACAGTCTAATAACAACACTGATGAAGGAGATATTCACAGTCTAATAACAACACTGATGAAGGAGACATTCACAGTCTAATAACAACACTGATGAAGGAGATATTCACAGTCTAATAACAACACTGATGAAGGAGATATTCACAGTCTAATAACAACACTGATGAAGGAGATATTCACAGTCTAATAACAACACTGATGAAGGAGATATTCACAGTCTAATAACAACACTGATGAAGGAGACATTCACAGTCTAATAACACTGATGAAGGAGATATTCACAGTCTAATAACAACACTGATGAAGGAGACATTCACAGTCTAATAACAACACTGATGAAGGAGACATTCACAGTCTAATAACAACACCACTGATGAAGGAGACATTCACAGTCTAATAACAACACTGATGAAGGAGACATTCACAGTCTAATAACAACACTGATGAAGGAGATATTCACAGTCTAATAACAACACTGATGAAGGAGATATTCACAGTCTAATAACAACACTGATGAAGGAGGCATTCACAGTCTAATAACAACACTGATGAAGGAGACATTCACAGTCTAATAACACTGATGAAGGAGATATTCACAGTCTAATAACAACACTGATGAAGGAGATATTCACAGTCTAATAACACTGATGAAGGAGACATTCACAGTCTAATAACACTGATGAAGGAGGCATTCACAGTCTAATAACAACACTGATGAAGGAGATATTCACAGTCTAATAACAACACTGATGAAGGAGGCATTCACAGTCTAATAACAACACTGATGAAGGAGACATTCACAGTCTAATAACACTGATGAAGGAGACATTCACAGTCTAATAACACTGATGAAGGAGACATTCACAGTCTAATAACACTGATGAAGGAGACATTCACAGTCTAATAACAACACTGATGAAGGAGACATTCACAGTCTAATAACACTGATGAAGGAGACATTCACAGTCTAATAACACTGATGAAGGAGATATTCACAGTCTAATAACACTGATGAAGGAGATATTCACAGTCTAATAACAACACTGATGAAGGAGATATTCACAGTCTAATAACAACACTGATGAAGGAGACATTCACAGTCTAATAACACTGATGAAGGAGATATTCACAGTCTAATAACAACACTGATGAAGGAGATATTCACAGTCTAATAACAACACTGATGAAGGAGGCATTCACAGTCTAATAACAACACTGATGAAGGAGACATTCACAGTCTAATAACAACACTGATGAAGGAGGCATTCACAGTCTAATAACAACACTGATGAAGGAGATATTCACAGTCTAATAACACTGATGAAGGAGATATTCACAGTCTAATAACAACACTGATGAAGGAGACATTCACAGTCTAATAACACTGATGAAGGAGACATTCACAGTCTAATAACAACACTGATGAAGGAGACATTCACAGTCTAATAACACTGATGAAGGAGATATTCACAGTCTAATAACAACACTGATGAAGGAGATATTCACAGTCTAATAACAACACTGATGAAGGAGATATTCACAGTCTAATAACAACACTGATGAAGGAGACATTCACAGTCTAATAACACTGATGAAGGAGTCATTCACAGTCTAATAACAACACTGATGAAGGAGACATTCACAGTCTAATAACAACACCACTAATGAAAGAGACATTCACAGTCTAATAACACTGATGAAGGAGACATTCACAGTCTAATAACACTAATGAAGGAGACATTCACAGTCTAATAACAACACTGATGAAGGAGGCATTCACAGTCTAATAACAACACTGATGAAGGAGACATTCACAGTCTAATAACAACACTGATGAAGGAGACATTCACAGTCTAATAACAACACTGATGAAGGAGACATTCACAGTCTAATAACAACACTGATGAAGGAGACATTCACAGTCTAATAACAACACCACTAATGAAGGAGATATTCACAGTCTAATAACAACACCACTAATGAAAGAGACATTCACAGTCTAATAACACTGATGAAGGAGACATTCACATACTATCTTGGGTTAGTTATAACAATCTTTGGAACAGCATTTTCACATAGTTGTTCCTCCTATTCAGGTGGGAAAGGGCAGTGTGGAGTGCAATAGAGAGATTGCATCATCTGTGGATCTGTTGGAGTGGGTCCAGGCTGTCTGGGATGATGGTGTTGATGTGAGCCATGACCAGCATTTCAAAGACTTTCGTGGCGATAGTCATTTATTTTTATTTTACCTTAATTTAACTAGGCAAGTCAGTTAAGAACAAATTCTTATTTACAATGACGGCCTACCCTGCCCAAACCCGGACGACGCTTGGCCAATTGTGCGCAGCCCTATGGGACTCCCAATCATCACCGGTTGTGATACAGCCTGGATTCGAACCAGGGTGTCTGTAGCGACTCCTCTAACACTGAGATGTAGTGCCTTAGACAGCTGAGCGTGGTCTAGACGGGTTCCCTTGGTGTCCTTGGGCGCAGGGACTATGGTGGTCTGCTTGAAACATGTAAGTATTACAGACTGGGTCAAGGAGAGGTTGAAAATGTCAGTGAAGAAACCTGCCAGTTGGTCAGCACATGCTCTGGGTATGCGTCCTGGTAATCCGTCTGGCCCAGCGGCCTTGTGAATGTTATCCTTATCCTTGTTATCTTACTCACCTCAGCTACAGAGAGCGAGATCACACAGTCGTACGGAACAGCTGGTGCTCTCACGCATGGTTCAGTGTTGCTTGCCTCAAAAGCAAATATGTCTATTAATATGTATTATCATATAATAACAATGTTGAAATAGATTCGATTCATTTGGTTTTGTGTTCAGTTAGCACAGTATGTATTCATTGATATGATCTCATTTTAGAAGTGATTTTCTCTACCCTGACACTTGTTTTAACTTGGTCATTTAAGACATGGTTTTCAACCACAGCGTTTAAAATCTCAATTCATAATTGCAACATCTGGGGGGAGGGGAAGCAATTACATATTTTGTCCAAATAGTGCAGCCCCACCATAACCTATGCTATTTCCTCTTCCGACATAGGCCTACAGTATACGGGGCGGCAGGGTAACCTAGTGGTTAGAGCGTTGGACTAGCAACCAGAAGGTTGCAAGTTCAAACCCCCGAGCTGACAAGGTACAAATCTGTCATTCTGCCCCTGAACAGGCAGTTAACCCACTGTTCCTAGGCCATCATTGAAAATAAGAATTTGTTCTTAACTTGCCTGGTTAAATAAAGGTAAAATAAAATAGTCATTTTAAACAGCTGGCTCACACAGCAGACAACACCCAGAGCCAAAAGGCTGACTAGACTAGAATATGAAATGACATTTTCTGTTAGTGTTCTGACTATTGTACAGACAGCCACCCACTGTTTTGGTCCGTTCCTCATCACTGTGTGCCCAAAGCTGAAAACCTTAATGTTGTGTGACTCAGACTATCACTTATGCCAGGTATACACTACCAGTGTGACTCAGACTGTCACTTATGCCAGGTATACCGATTAATCGGCCGATTTAAAAAAATAAAAAATAGTATTTGTAATCATGACAATTACAACAATACTGAATGACCACATATTTTAGCTTAATATAATACATCGATAAAATCAATTTAGCCTCAATTAATCGGTATCTGCTTTTTCTGGTCCTCCAATAATCGGTATCGGCCTTTTCTGATTAATCTGTATCGGTATCGGCGTTGAAAAATCATAATCGGTCGACCTCTAGTCTAAATCAGTCCCTGATTAGAGGGGAACAATAACACAATGGCTGAGGTCCAGAGTTGAGTTTAAGGGGTGTAGTGTACAGTGGGGGGTTTCAGCATGTGAATACTAAACAATACATTAACGGTGACCAACGGTGCCAACAAACCGTTAAGGCCTACGTACCTGTAACGCACTAATGAAGCAGCTCACTGTTCGGGCATTTATTTCCTACGACAACCGAGAAACTACGACAACTGAGAAACTCAGGATCAACAAGGAAACCATGATGTAAAGTGAGCACCAACATCCTGGGGTTGAGGATAGATGAAACAAAATACTTGAGACAAGGAAATGAAATCGAAACCCGTTAAGATTTTAAAAGTCATGCTGTGTATATGCCCAGCGTCAGGCAAACTGAAAGAGTGTTGAAGGTTGACAACCTCCTCCATCTAGCTCAGCTCCTCTCATATGCAGACGGAACGAGCGCCGAGCTCTGTGACTCAATGCTATGGAGATTCACCTCTGTGACCAGCGGTCGGAAAAACACAGATGAGTGTGTGACCGTGACTTGGTTCAGGGGAGAGTGAGTAGGTGACTCAGCGATGAGTCAAAGCCGAGCCAGAGAGAACTCACCCTTCCACATAACAACGCCTTTCAGAGAAACTCACCAAGACACAAACACACCCTAACCCAGTGTCAGACTGACTACCTCTCTACCACACGGCTCACTAGTGAGAGAGGTTGAGGGTGTGGAACAGAGTGACTATCTGTCTCTACCACATGGCTCACTAGTGAGAGAGGTTGAGGGTGTGGAATTCCACATTGGTTAGCTTTCTTCATGTAATGTGGACCAGAGAAACCAGCAGGCTTGAAGGAACAAAGAAGACCAAAAATCCCTCCAAATGTCAACGTCCAGACAGACCTGTGACATTTCAGTGACCGTTCTCAGCATGTAGGCCTGTTTCCCCCATAGTTAGCTTAGCTATCATGCTAATGTGCATGTGTGCCAGTAAGTTACACAGCAAAGTGGCTGTGAAAATGGAAGAGGAGCGGAGAAACAGAGCAGATGGAGTGAGAGAGTAGCCTCAATACTTCTCCCTGGACTTCTCCCTGGACTTCTCCCTGGACTTCTCCCTGGACTTCTCCCTGGACTTCTCCCTGGGCTTCTCCCTGGGCTTCTCCCTGGGCTTCTCCCTGGGCTTCTCCCTGGACTTCTCCCTGGGCTTCTCCCTGGGCTTCTCCCTGGACTTCTCCCTGGGCTTCTCCCTGGGCTTCTCCCTGGGCTTCTCCCTGGGGACTTCTCCCTGGGCTTCTCCCTGGGCTTCTCCCTGGGCTTCTCCCTGGGCTTCTCCCTGGGCTTCTCCCTGGGCTTCTCCCTGGGCTTCTCCCTGGACTTCTCCCTGGGCTTCTCCCTGGGCTTCTCCCTGGGCTTCTCCCTGGGCTTCTCCCTGGGCTTCTCCCTGGGCTTCTCCCTGGACTTCTCCCTGGGCTTCTCCCTGGGCTTCTCCCTGGGCTTCTCCCTGGGCGTTGACACCAGCTCAGGGTGGCTATCTGCCTACCTGCCTGGCTATTTGTCTGCCTGCCTAGCTATCAGTCTGTCTGCCTGCCTGGCGGCAAACTCTGTGTGTAGTTGTGAGAGCAGCTAAGTGAAGTGAGTGAAGGGCAGGGGGCACACTTTCACAGCATGCTTGCTCCCCCCCCTCCCCTCCCCCAGTGTAACCACAGACCTTTTCCGACCCACACCCTTTTGTCTCACTGCTGACAGCCCGCTTCGCACCAGCTGGGTTGCAGGCAAGGACACAGACAGACAAGATAGACAGGCAGACTAACAGAGATAGGAGAGACTAACAGAGAGACAGACACCCAATTTTGATCAACTCCCATATCTACTGGGTGAAATATCACAATGTGCCATCACAGCAGCCAGATTTGTGACCAGTTGCCACAAGGTCAACCAGTGAAGAACAAACACCATTGTAAATACAACCCTTATTTATGTTTATTAATTTTCCCTTTTGTACTTTGACTATTTGTACATTGTTACAACACAGTATATATACATAATATGACATTTGTAATGTCTTTATTCTTTAGGAACTTTTGTGAGTGTAATGTTTACTGTTAATTTGTATTGTTTATTTCACTTTTGTTTATTATCTACTTCACTTGCTTTGGCAATGTTAACACATGTTTCCCATGCCAATAAAGCCCTTGAATTGAATTGAAGTGATAGGAGAGACAGAGAGACACAGATGCTGAAATATACCAACATGGAGACAGATGAGAGGGAAGCAGCGCACAAAAGCATGTGTGGAAGAGAAAGATCATTATTAATTCCACTGAAGTGATCGCATTTCCAACTGACGTACTCCACGTTACCTGGCCCACAGCTTCCCTTCCCATCGATCCCCTCGCTCAACCCCAGAATGGAGGTATAGCGTATTACCTGGCCCACAGCTTCCCTTCCCATCGATCCCCTCGCTCAACCCCAGAATGGAGGTATAGCGTATTACCTGGCCCACAGCTTCCCTTCCCATCGATCCCCTCGCTCAACCCCAGAATGGAGGTATAGCGTATTACCTGGCCCACAGCTTCCCTTCCCATCGATCCCCTCGCTCAACCCCAGAATGGAGGTATAGCGTATTACCTGGCCCACAGCTTCCCTTCCCATCGATCCCCTCGCTCAACCCCAGAATGGAGGTATAGCGTATTACCTGGCCCACAGCTTCCCTTCCCATCGATCCCCTCGCTCAACCCCAGAATGGAGGTATAGCGTATTACCTGGCCCACAGCTTCCCTTCCCATCGATCCCCTCGCTCAACCCCAGAATGGAGGTATAGCGTATTACCTGGCCCACAGCTTCCCTTCCCATCGATCCCCTCGCTCAACCCCAGGAGGAGGTATAGCGTATTACCTGGCCCACAGCTTCCCTTCCCATCGATCCCCTCGCTCAACCCCAGAATGGAGGTATAGCGTATTACCTGGCCCACAGCTTCCCTTCCCATCGATCCCCTCGCTCAACCCCAGGAGGAGGTATAGCGTATTACCATCTGAAAGACCGCACGAGCACCAACGAGAAGTTCGTAGGATCATATCGAATTCAAAGTCAAGTGGAAGCTAATAGCCTATATTTTGAGGAAATGAAGGCATAGATTTAAGAAACGACTTTGATTTCTAGATAAACAGATGGAAAGGGGGGGGTGGGGGGGGGTCTTAGTAAACATCTACCAGAAAAAGTCTTCAAAAGGGTATCAGAAATACATCAAAACACAATAACATTGAGGTAGAGACCCCTGCCAACTAATATCAACACTTAGATTTTGTTGTGGAGAAATGTGTTATCTTCTGTAAATTTAAGAAATATTGCCTAGTGATTCCGTAACCAAAAAACCCACATATATTTAAGATATTGTCTAATTTTCTCTCCCTCATAAGGGAGAATCATGAAAGTTCACAAAGGTAACAAATAATGGTATACATATCAATTAGTTAGTAATTTTACTGATATAAAATGTGTTTATGAAGTGATTAAAACTCATAATTCCGTTCCCAAAATGGAAAAAATCCATAACGGAATAAGAGCACCTGAATTGGCTACAATGTGAAATCATAATAGTCACAAACCACAGTTGGGTCTCCTGCTCATAACTGTCTGCTCCACTGGTATAGTTATATTCAGCTCATAACTGTCTCCTCCACTGGTATACTGTTATATTCAGCTCATAACTGTCTCCTCCACTGGTATACTGTTATATTCAGCTCATAACTGTCTCCTCCACTGGTATAGTTATATTCAGCTCATAACTGTCTCCTCCACTGGTATACTGTTATATTCAGCTCATAACTGTCTCCTCCACTGGTATACTGTTATATTCAGCTCATAACTGTCTCCTCCACTGGTATACTGTTATATTCAGCTCATAACTGTCTCCTCCACTGGTATGCTGTTATATTCAGCTCATAACTGTCTCCTCCACTGGTATACTGTTATATTCAGCTCATAACTGTCTCCTGCTACTGTCTTCTCATCCACTGGTATACTGTTATATTCAGCTCATAACTGTCTCCTGCTACTGTCTCCCCTTCCACTGGTATACTGTTATATTCAGCTCATAACTGTCTCCTGCTACTATCTTCACTTCCACTGGTATACTGTTATATTCAGCTCATAACTGTTTCTTTCTTTTGTCTGGTGGTCCAACCAAGAGTGTAAAAACAGTCTGAGTAAGGACAACCCCTCTCTCTGCCCGTCTCCCTGCCTCTCTCTCCCTGCCTGCCTCTCTCTCCCTGCCTCTCTCTCTCTGCCTGTCCCTGGGGCGGCAAGGTAGCCTAGTGGTTAGAGCGTTGGACTAGTAACCGGAAGGTTGCGAGTTCAAAATCCCCGAGCTGACAAGGTACAAATCTGTCATTCTGCCCCTGAACAGGCAGTTAATCCACTGTTTCTAGGCCGTCATTGAAAATAAGAATGTGTTCTTAACTGACTTGCCTGGTTAAATAAAGGTAAAATAAATAAAAGTCTCCCTGCGTCTCCCTGCCTCTCTCCCTGCCTCTCTCTCTCTGCCTGCCTCTCTCTCTGCCTCTCTCTCCCTGCCTGCCTGCCTGCCTGCCTCTCTCTCTGCCTGTCTCCCCCTCTCTCCCTCTCACACCTACCCATGAGCCCCCTCTCTTTCCATTAAACTGTACCCAGCATCCTGACCCACTGACCACGACTGCCACCGGATGTCCATGGACGTTGTAAAGTAGTTGACATTTGGACAGTCCACCCTGGCCTTGACGTTAACGTATACAGGCGGACCGGACTGGACCAAACCTGAACCTATCGAAGATATGTTTTCACAACTTTGATTAGAGTAGATCACAGCGCAGTCCAATCCAAGACAGTAGTACAGCCCAATCCAAGACAGTAGTGCAGTCCAATACAAGACAGTAGTGCAGTCCAATACAAGACAGTAGTACAGTCCAATCCAAGACAGTAGTGCAGTCCAATACAAGACAGTAGTACAGTCCAATACAAGAAAGTAGTGCAGTCCAATACAAGACAGTAGTACAGTCCAATACAAGACAGTAGTACAGTAAAGAAGAGTACAGCATATTGTACTGTAGTCTACTGTACTCAACTCTACTGTACTCCTTTAAAGATGCAGCCATTACCTAGCTAGCACGCCAGTCAGGCAGACAGACAGCACACAGTGACATGTAGGTCAGTAGCTTAGCGCTGTGCCGAACAGAGAGAGCGAGCGAGCGAGCGACAGAGAGAGAGAGAGAGCGCGAGCGAGCGACAGAGAGAGAGAGACAGAGAGAGAGAGAGGAGAGAGCGAGAGAGCGCGCGAGCGAGCGAGAGAGAGAGAGAGAGAGAGAGAGAGAGAGAGAGAGAGAGAGGGTTGTTGTGAGGATCAGTGAACTGCAGCGTGGCTCTAAGCTACAGTACAGTTCAGTACAGCCTGGACAATCCACTGAGGTGAGTGAACCAACCTGAACCCAGCCAGCCGCTCGCTAGCACAGTTAGCCCTTCGCTTCAGTCGCCACCACACAGCTGGTTTTCAAAATGGCCGCGGCAACTCTCCCTCTGCTACGTCCCCCTCAACTCTTCTGCTTGAGCAGACTGACTAACAATGGACTTGTTGTGTGAACAGATGAAATGGCAGATTTAGGCCTACATTGATAATCAGTGTTAAAGACAAGACTAACGTCGCAGCATTTTGCAGCACCAGGACCAAGGCCTAATGGACAGAAAACCAACGTAGACAATGTCAGTGTTGCATGTTCAAATCAAATCAAAATGTCATTTGTCACGTTTGCTTCGTAAACAACAGGTGGCGAGTGGCGGTCAGTGCCAATTAAAGACAGGGGTTTTGTTTTTTTTGGGGGGGGGGTTTCATGACCACGGCCTTACTTCTATTACAGTATATTGGATGACTGTCATTCATATTCCATTCACCCAGTTCAATGTAACAGTGACAGGGTTTAGGTTACTGTCATTCATATTCACCCAGTTCAATGTAACAGTGATGGGTTTAGGTTACTGTCATTCATATTCACCCAGTTCAATGTAACAGTGATAGGTTTAGGTTACTGTCATTCATATTCACCCAGTTCAATGTAACAGTGACAGGTTTAGGTTACTGTCATTCATATTCACCCAGTTCAATGTAACAGTGACAGGTTTAGGTTACTGTCATTCACCCAGTTCAATGTAACAGTGATGGGTTTAGGTTACTGTCATTCACCCAGTTCAATGTAACAGTGATAGGTTTAGGCTACTGTCATTCATATTCCATTCACCCAGTTCAATGTAACAGTGATGGGTTTAGGTTACTGTCATTCATATTCACCCAGTTCAATGTAACAGTGACAGGTTTAGGTTACTGTCATTCATATTCACCCAGTTCAATGTAACAGTAATGGGTTTAGGTTACTGTCATTCATATTCCATTCACCCAGTTCAATGTAACAGTGATGGGTTTAGGTTACTGTCATTCATATTCACCCAGTTCAATGTAACAGTGACAGGTTTAGGTTACTGTCATTCATATTCACCCAGTTCAATGTAACAGTGACAGGTTTTGGCTACTGTCATTCATATTCACCCAGTTCAATGTAACATCCATAGAGGATACTACATGATACTTGAATTTTCCCGCCTTGCACACTGTTAACTGTGTCTAGTTGATCTATGGTGGAATCATGAGTCCAACAGTTGAAAAAACAAACGTTTCTATTGGACACATTGAGGGTGTGTTTATCCTCGTTTCATTCCGTTTGCTTACGTTTAAGAAACGTTTTTTCAACAGAATCGACAGAATGAATACACCACTGATCACCAGCAAACACAGTTCACTTTAATAGCAGCCACATACAAACATCATGATCACATTGATCGTTGTGTGTGTATATATAATTCCTTCTCGCATCTACGCTCTCTCCTCCTCTCACCTTCTCCCTTCAGTGCACAAGACAACAGCTGTCTGTGACCAAGCGGAAAAACATTCCCAAGCCAAACTTTCATACAATAACCACTAAACACAGACTACATCTTTGTCACTATATTAGCTAACGTCATAGTCAACATGGCTACGAGAACTAACGCTTATTAAAGTGTACAGCAGTTTAGCAGTTACACTGCCGGGACCTGTGGCAATAAATTAATAAAACCAAAAGCTGACCTGGACTTGGAATAGTTATAGTGTTACATAACCAGCTAGCTAACATGGCCAGCTAGCTAACATGGCCAGCTAGCTAACATGGCCAGCTAGCTAACATGGCCAGCTAGCTAACATGGCCAGCTAGCTAACATGGCCAGCTAGCTAACATAACCAGCTAGCTAACATAACCAGCTAGCTAACATGGCCAGCTAGCTAACATGGCCAGCTAGCTAACATAACCAGCTAGCTAACATAACCAGCTAGCTAACATAACCAGCTAGCTAACATGACCAGCTAGCTAACATGGCCAGCTAGCTAACATGGCCAGCTAGCTAACATGGCCAGCTAGCTAACATAACCAGCTAGCTAACATAACCAGCTAGCTAACATGGCCAGCTAGCTAACATGGCCAGCTAGCTAACATGGCCAGCTAGCTAACATGGCCAGCTAGCTAACATAACCAGCTAGCTAACATAACCAGCTAGCTAACATGGCCAGCTAGCTAACATAACCAGCTAGCTAACATAGCCAGCCAGCTAACATAGCCAGCTAGCTAACATAGCCAGCTAGCTAACATAGCCAGCTAGCTAACATAGCCAGCTAGCTAAAGTAGGCTAAACTAGCTAGCTGTATTCGCTACCTAGGTACAGTGCATTCAGAAAGTATTCAGGCCCATTTTCCATATTTTGGAAAGAAAATTGATCAAATAAATAAAATTCCTCTTCAGTCTACACACAATACCCCACAATGACAAAGCAAAAACAGGTTTGTCAAAATTTTTGTAAATGTATAAAAGAGGAAAAACAGAAATACCTTATTTACATAAGAACTCAGACTCTTTGCAATGAGACTCGAAATTGAGCTCAGGTGCATCCTGTTTCCATTGATCATCTTTGAGATGTTTCTACATCTTGACTGGAGCCCACCTGTGGTAAATTCAATTGATTGGACATGATTTGGAAAGGCACACACCTGTCTATATAAGGTCCCACAGTTGACAGTGCATGTCAGAGCAAAAACCGAGCCATGAGGTCGAGGGAATTGTCCATAGAGCTCAGAGACAGGATTGTGTTGAGAAACAGATCGAGAGAAGGGCACCAAAAAAGTTCTGCAGCTTTGAAGATCCCCAAGAACACAGCGGCCTCCATCATTCTTAAATGGAAGACGTTTGGAAACACCAAGACTCTTCTTAGAGCTGGCCGCCCGGCCAAATTGAGCAATCGGGGGAGAAGGGCCTTGGCCAGGGAGGTGACCAAGAACCCAATGGTCACTCTGACAGAGCGGTTCCTCTGTGGAGATGGGAGAACCTTCCAGAAAGACAACCATCTCTGCACCACTCCACCAATCAGGACCTTATGGTAGTGGCCAGACGGAAGCCACTCCTCAGTAAAAGGCGCATGACAGCAGAGTTAGAGTTTGCCAAAAGGCACCTAAAGGACTCTCAGACCATCAGAAACAAGATTGAAATCTTTGGCCTACATGCAAAGCGTCACGTCTGGAGGAAACCTGGCACCATCCCTATGGTGAAGCATGGTGGTGGCAGCATCACGCTGTGGGGATGTTTTTTCAGCAGCAATGGACTGGGAAACTAGCCAGGATCGAGGGAAAGCTGAACAGAGCAAAGTACAGAGAGATCTTTGATGAAAACCTACTAAGGACCTCAGACTGGGGGCGAAGGTTCACCTTCCAACAGGACAACGACCCTAAACACAGTGCCAAGACAACGCAGGAGTGGCTTCGGGACAAGTCTCTGAATGTCCTTGAGTCGCCCAGCCAGAGCCCGGACTTGAACCCGATCGAACATCTCTGGAGGGCGAGAGGTTACTACTCGAGTCACCGTGTGTAAGACACGAGGACAATGTCTAACTTTGTAGACTTTCGAACAATTAGACCAACAACTTTCATGTCTGTGCACAGAGACATAGGATTCCTATTGCTTTGTGCGATCAGCAGCTATGAAACAAAACAGTAGACATACTTTGAAAACAGCTACTGCAGCAATAAATTGCAACACACACGTACTTTTTTTTATTCACAAACTTAACGCACTGTAGAGCAAATTGACCACCCGCCAGAATAGACATTCTTAACGAGCAATACCTAAATCCACGCACATTTGGCGGGTGGCGAGGTGTTCATTTTATGCACTGTCTCTAATGCTTTGATTGAGTGGACAACGTCAATTCATACTGCAAGAGCTCTGATAGGTTGGAGGACGTCCTCCAACCTGTCATGATTACTGTGTAAGTCTATGGAAAGGGGGTGAGAACTAGAAGCCTCAGTTGAAGTTGAATTTACAGTTGAAGTTTACATACACCGAGGTTAATTTTTCCAAACAATTGTTTACAGACAGATTACCTCACTTGTGATTCACTGTATCACAATTCCAGTGGGTCAGAAGATTACAAACACGAAGTTGACTGTGCCTTTAAACAGCTTGGAATATTCCAGAAAATGATGTCATGGCTTTAGAAGCTTCTGACCCCAGAAAAACACCACGTGGTACAGAGGTCCTGGATGGCAGAGAGCTCAAACCCAGTGATGCACTGGTCCATATGGACTACCCTCTGTAGCGCCTTGCAGTCGGATGCCAGTTACCAAAACAATGAGCAGAAGCGTAAACAAATGCCCTGGTCACATGGTTTCATTCTATAGCCCGGTAAGCATGGTTTCATTCTATAGCCTGGTAAGCATGGTTTCATTCTATAGCCCAGGTAACCATGGTTTCATTCTATAGCCCTGGTCACATGGTTTCATTCTATAGCCCAGGTAAACATGGTTTCATTCTATAGCCTGGTAAGCATGGTTTCATTCTATAGCCCAGGTAAGCATGGTTTCATTCTATAGCCCAGGTAAGCATGGTTTCATTCTATAGCCCAGTAAGCATGGTTTCATTCTATAGCCCAGGTAAGCATGGTTTCATTCTATAGCCTGGTAAGCATGGTTTCATTCTATAGCCCGGTAAGCATGGTTTCATTCTATAGCCCGGTAAGCATGGTTTCATTCTATAGCCTGGTAAGCATGGTTTCATTCTATAGCCCAGGTAACCATGGTTTCATTCTATAGCCCAGGTAAGCATGGTTTCATTCTATAGCCTGGTAAGCATGGTTTCATTCTATAGCCCAGGTAAGCATGGTTTCATTCTATATCCCGGTAACCATGGTTTCATTCTATAGCCCGGTAACCATGATTTCATTCTATAGCCCGGTAACCATGGCTACATGGTTTCATTCTATAGCCCAGTAAGCATGGTTTCATTCTATAGCCCAGTAAGCATGGTTTCATTCTATAGCCCAGGTAACCATGGTTTCATTCTATAGCCCGGTAAGCATGGTTTCATTCTATAGCCCAGGTAAACATGGTTTCATTCTATAGCCTGGTAAGCATGGTTTCATTCTATAGCCCAGGTAAGCATGGTTTCATTCTATAGCCCAGGTAAGCATGGTTTCATTCTATAGCCCAGGTAAGCATGGTTTCATTCTATAGCCCAGTAAGCATGGTTTCATTCTATAGCCCAGGTAAGCATGGTTTCATTCTATAGCCTGGTAAGCATGGTTTCATTCTATAGCCCGGTAAGCATGGTTTCATTCTATAGCCCGGTAAGCATGGTTTCATTCTATAGCCTGGTAAGCATGGTTTCATTCTATAGCCCAGGTAACCATGGTTTCATTCTATAGCCCAGGTAAGCATGGTTTCATTCTATAGCCTGGTAAGCATGGTTTCATTCTATAGCCCAGGTAAGCATGGTTTCATTCTATATCCCGGTAACCATGGTTTCATTCTATAGCCCGGTAACCATGATTTCATTCTATAGCCCGGTAACCATGGCTACATGGTTTCATTCTATAGCCCAGTAAGCATGGTTTCATTCTATAGCCCAGTAAGCATGGTTTCATTCTATAGCCCAGGTAACCATGGTTTCATTCTATAGCCCGGTAAGCATGGTTTCATTCTATAGCCCAGGTAACCATGGTTTCATTCTATAGCCAAGGTAAGCATAGTTTCATTCTATAGCCCGGTAAGCATGGTTTCATTCTATCAACCAGTAAGCATGGTTTCATTCTATAGCCCGGTAACCATGGCTACATGGTCTCATTCTATAGCCCAGGTAACCATGGTTTCATTCTATATCCCGGAAAGCATGGTTTCATTCTATAGCCCAGGTAAACATGGTTTCATTCTATAGCCCAGGTAAGCATGGTTTCATTCTATAGCCCAGGTAAGCATGGTTTCATTCTATAGCCCAGGTAAGCATGGTTTCATTCTATAGCCCAGGTAAGCATGGTTTCATTCTATAGCCTGGTATGCATGGTTTCATTCTATAGCCCGGTAAGCATGGTTTCATTCTATAGCCCGGTAAGCATGGTTTCATTCTATAGCCTGGTAAGCATGGTTTCATTCTATAGCCTGGTAAGCATGGTTTCATTCTATAGCCTGGTAAGCATGGTTTCATTCTACAGCCCGGTAAGCATGGTTTCATTCTATAGCCCAGGTAAGCATGGTTTCATTCTATAGCCTGGTAAGCATGGTTTCATTCTACAGCCCGGTAAGCATGGTTTCATTCTACAGCCCGGTAAGCATGGTTTCATTCTACAGCCCAGTAAGCATGGTTTCATTCTATAGCCCGGTAACCATGGTTTCATTCTATAGCCTGGTAAGCATGGTTTCATTCTATAGCCCAGGTAACCATGGTTTCATTCTATAGCCCAGTAAGCATGGTTTCATTCTATAGCCCGGTAACCATGGTTTCATTCTATAGCCTGGTAAGCATGGTTTCATTCTATAGCCCAGGTAACCATGGTTTCATTCTATAGCCCAGGTAACCATGGTTTCATTCTATAGCCCAGGTAAGCATGGTTTCATTCTATAGCCTGGTAAGCATGGTTTCATTCTATAGCCCAGTAAGCATGGTTTCATTCTATAGCCCGGTAACCATGATTTCATTCTATAGCCCGGTAACCATGGCTACATGGTTTCATTCTATAGCCCAGTAAGCATGGTCTCATTCTATAGCCCGGTAAGCATGGTTTCATTCTATATCCCGGTAACCATTGTTTCATTCTATAGCCCAGGTAACCATGGTTTCATTCTATAGCCCAGGTAAGCATGGTTTCATTCTATAGCCCGGTAAGCATGGTTTCATTCTATAAACCAGTAAGCATGGTTTCATTCTATAGCCCGGTAACCATGGCTACATGGTCTCATTCTATAGCCCAGGTAACCATGGTTTCATTCTATAGCCCAGGTAAGCATGGTTTCATTCTATAGCCTGGTAAGCATGGTTTCATTCTATAGCCCAGTAAGCATGGTTTCATTCTATATCCCGGTAACCATGGTTTCATTCTATAGCCCGGTAACCATGATTTCATTCTATAGGCCGGTAACCATGGCTACATGGTTTCATTCTATAGCCCAGTAAGCATGGTCTCATTCTATAGCCCGGTAAGCATGGTTTCATTCTATAGCCCAGTAAGCATGGTTTCATTCTATAGCCCGGTAAGCATGGTTTCATTCTATATCCCGGTAACCATTGTTTCATTCTATAGCCCAGGTAACCATGGTTTCATTCTATAGCCCAGGTAACCATGGTTTCATTCTATAGCCCAGGTAAGCATAGTTTCATTCTATAGCCCGGTAAGCATGGTTTCATTCTATAAACCAGTAAGCATGGTTTCATTCTATAGCCCGGTAACCATGGCTACATGGTCTCATTCTATAGCCCAGGTAACCATGGTTTCATTCTATATCCCGGAAAGCATGGTTTCATTCTATAGCCCAGGTAAGCATGGTTTCATTCTATAGCCCAGGTAAGCATGGTTTCATTCTATAGCCCAGCTAAGCATGGTTTCATTCTATAGCCCAGGTAAGCATGGTTTCATTCTATAGCCCAGGTAAGCATGGTTTCATTCTATAGCCCAGGTAAACATGGTTTCATTCTATAGCCCAGGTAAGCATGGTTTCATTCTGTAACCATGGTTTCATTCTATAGCCCAGGTAAGCATGGTTTCATTCTATAGCCCAGGTAAGCATGGTTTCATTCTATAGCCCAGGTAAGCATGGTTTCATTCTATAGCCCAGGTAAGCATGGTTTCATTCTATAGCCCGGTAACCATGGTTTCATTCTATAGCCCAGTAAGCATGGTTTCATTCTATAGCCCGGTAACCATGGCTACATGGTCTCATTCTATAGCCCAGGTAAGCATGGTTTCATTCTATAGCCCAGGTAAGCATGGTTTCATTCTATAGCCCAGGTAAGCATGGTTTCATTCTATAGCCCGGTAACCATGGTTTCATTCTATAGCCCAGTAAGCATGGTTTGATTCTATAAACCATTAAGCATGGTTTCATTCTATAGCCCAGTAAGCATGGTTTCATTCATCCCATAACCTTACTAATGACCTCAGTTACTGTTCTACAAACTTCTGAGGGCAAAGCTGGGTTCACTCTCAGATTCTTTTCACCTCAAGAGTCGAGTGGAGTTGCCTCTCACTCCGAAGAGATTCAATTCATCTCAGGTTTCCTTTCAGGGGTCAACAATGTCGAGTAGGCCCACTTCACTTAGAGAACGACGACACATAAAAACATGTGTTTTTGTCACAAACCTTATCCACTTAGCCTAACACACAGAACCCGATCTCACAACAGCCGACTCTTGCCCTCTGCCTCAGATACCTGTATTCAGTCCGTCCTACCGTCCCACAGCCGGGGATTGTTGTGAATGCAAGCCGCTCCTGAAAGATTAAAGCAGCAGTGGCTCGAATGCCCAGAGGAGGTTCATCTCAATAATTCTGTCAAACCCACAACGAACTCTGGCAGGAGAGCACAAGCAATGAACTGAACTCCATCTCTGGGACTGACTGAGGTGATGTGGGAAGAAGAGAGGAACTCAGTCTCAAATCAAATTGTATTTGTCGCAAGCGCCGAATACAACAAGTGTAGACCTTACAGTAAAATGCTTAGTTACAAGCCTTACAGGCTTTATACAGGGGGTACCGGTACAGAGTCAATGTGGAGGCTATACACAGGGTATTACGGTACAGAGTCAATGTGGAGGCTATATACAGGGGGTACCAGTACAGAGTCAATTTGGAGGCTATATACAGGGGGTACCGGTATAGAGTCAATGTGGAGGCTATATACAGGGTATTACGGTACAGAATTAATGTGGAGGCTATATACAGGGTATTACGGTACAGAGTCAATGTGGAGGCTATATACAGGGGGTACCAGTACAGAGTCAATGTGGAGGCTATATACATGGTATTACGGTACAGAGTCAATGTGGAGGCTATATACAGGGTATTACGGTACAGAGTCAATGTGGAGGCTATATACAGGGGGTACCAATACAGAGTCAATGTGGAGGCTATATACAGGGTATTACGGTACAGAGTCAATGTGGAGGCTATATACAGGGGGTACCAGTACAGAGTCAATGTGGAGGCTATATACAGGGTATTACGGTACAGAGTCAACGTGGAGGCTATATACAGGGTATTACAGTACAGAGTCAACGTGGAGGCTATATACAGGGTATTACGGTACAGAGTCAACGTGGAGGCTATATACAGGGTATTACGGTACAGAGTCAACGTGGAGGCTATATACAGGGTTTTACGGTACAGAGTCAACGTGGAGGCTATATACAGGGTATTATGGTACAGAGTCAACGTGGAGGCTATATACAGGGGCTACCAGTACCGAGTCAATGTGGAGGCTATATACAGGGTATTACGGTACAGAGTCAATGTGGAGGCTTTATATAGGGTATTACGGTACAGAGTCAATGTGGAGGCTTTATATAGGGTATTACGGTACAGAGTCAATGTGGAGGCTTTATATAGGGTATTACGGTACAGAGTCAATGTGGAGGCTTTATACCTGTACCGGTTGCTGTGCGGTAACAGAGAGAACAGTCTATGACTAGGGTGGCTGGAGTCTTTGACAATGTTTCGAGCCTTCCACTGACACGGCCTGGTATAGAGGTCCTGGATGTCAGGAAGCTTGGCCCCAATGATGTACTGGGCTGTACACACTACCCTCTGTAGTGCCTTGTGGTTGGAGGCCGAGCAGTTGCCATACCACGCTGACTGAGGGGATGTGTGAAGAAGATCGGATCAGAATGACTCGAACCCTGACTGAGTCATAATAACAACATCACTAGCGGGGGCCTCTGTCCTCAATGGCACCCTATTCTCTACATAGTGCACTGCTTTTGACGAGGGTCCACAGGGCTGTGGTCAAAAGTGGTGCGCTATGTAGGGAATAGGGTGTGATTCAGGACACAGATCATGACTGAGTCATAACAAGCATCACTGTCAAGGCTTGAGGCCGAAGAGAAGCGGAAATATATACTTCAGGGATTACAGACGACATCGCCACACAGCCACATGTCATTCCATGGACTAGTCTAGTACTGGGCCTGTCCTCTGCCGAGGCTCCATTACACAACAACACAGTTTATGGGAATACTGAACTAGTATAATACTAAGAATTGACCAGTCAGATGGTCAACAAAGACTTGTAAATCTCCTAATGGAACTCGGTAGGAACACATCGTTTCCATGGAACTCGGTAGGAACACATCGTTTCCATGGAACACGTCGTTTCCATGGAACTCGGTAGGAACACATCGTTTCCATGGAACACGTCGTTTCCATGGAACTCGGTAGGAACACATCGTTTCCATGGAACTCGGTAGGAACACATCGTTTCCATGGAACACATCGTTTCCATGGAACTCGGTAGGAACACATCGTTTCCATGGAACTCGGTAGGAACACATCGTTTCCATGGAACACATCGTTTCCATGGAACTCGGTAGGAACACATCGTTTCCATGGAACTCGGTAGGAACACATCGTTTCCATGGAACTCGGTAGGAACACATCGTTTCCATGGAACTCGGTAGGAACACATCGTTTCCATGGAACTCGGTAGGAACACATCGTTTCCATGGAACTCGGTAGGAACACATCGTTTCCATGGAACACGTCGTTTCCATGGAACTCGGTAGGAACACATCGTTTCCATGGAACACGTCGTTTCCATGGAACTCGGTAGGAACACATCGTTTCCATGGAACTCGGTAGGAACACATCGTTTCCATGGAACTCGGTAGGAACACATCGTTTCCATGGAACACATCGTTTCCATGGAACTCGGTAGGAACACATCGTTTCCATGGAACTCGGTAGGAACACATCGTTTCCATGGAACTCGGTAGGAACACATCGTTTCCATGGAACTCGGTAGGAACACATCGTTTCCATGGAACTCGGTAGGAACACATCGTTTCCATGGAACTCGGTAGGAACACATCGTTTCCATGGAACACGTCGTTTCCACGGAACTCGGTAGGAACACATCGTTTCCACGGAACTCGGTAGGAACACATCGTTTCCATGGAACTCGGTAGGAACACATCGTTTCCATGGAACTCGGTAGGAACACATCGTTTCCATGGAACTCGGTAGGAACACATCGTTTCCATGGAACTCGGTAGGAACACATCGTTTCCATGGAACTCGGTAGGAACACATCGTTTCCATGGAACTCGGTAGGAACACATCGTTTCCATGGAACTCGGTAGGAACACATCGTTTCCATGGAACTCGGTAGGAACACATCGTTTCCATGGAACTCGGTAGGAACACGTCGTTTCCATGGAACTCGGTAGGAACACGTCGTTTCCATGGAACTCGGTAGGAACACATCGTTTCCATGGAACTCAAACATGTCAAACATGACTGTATTATTGGTTCATGCCACAGACTTCAGGTTCATTCAGTACCGTGTACAAAACAACATGGAGGAGACATGAAGATAGGGGCAGAACAATAAACAGAGAGAGAGAGGGAGCTGGCGGACCGTGAGATACGCGTAACCTACGCCAAGACACAGAGATCCCTGATAGGCTACCCAAACTGACCTAGCTTTGATGTGAAAACGACGAGCGTCAGTCTGTGATCTAAGATCAGATTGAGAGTGAAAAATGAGGGCAGGAAGTGGGCTTGACCTGTTCATTTGATCCCAGGTGTGAAGAGAAGCCATGCAGCACATGGCTGGGGAGCGAGTACAGTTAACCTATAGCTTGATGAGCGAGCAGGGGGGGGGGACATTAACACGAGCACCAACCAACAGTGTGGGGTCTTTTTTTAACAGCCCTACCCTCCCCGACACACAGCCACAACCACAGACAGCACCTTAAACAAACCCACCCAACACCCCTCCCCCAACATCCCACGCACCAACGACATGCAAAGAAGTCGCTTTGTTGAACAAGGGGATGGTCGCTAGAAGGGGGTGGAGGCAGGTTTTGGGAGTGGGGACTGTGGGGGGTTTTGGATAGTTAAGTGGCTTCACTGCAGTTGAATTGTGTTTTCAAATTAAATAAAAACTCATTTTTTATTTTTTTTTATTTTTTTTTACAAGGGGAAACCCAGCTGACCAATGTATCTACACAACCTCAGTGCTACAGATTATTCTAGAAATCTAGTCATTGTTGTTGAGACAGGAGTTTTAAATTGGAACGTCACCACGTGGAATTCTGGAATCAAAAGCTTCCGCTTAGCAACCAATCAGAGTGGAGAGGTGCTGAGTGGCGTAGAATAGTATGGTCTTCCTCAGTGTGTGTCCAGAGTCCCTGTTGTTGGCAGCTCTCTCTCTCTCTCTCTCTCTCTCTCTCGTACAGGATGGTCAGAACCACCTCGATACACATTGACAAGGCCGCACCTGAGACCGTCCAAAGACCCCGCTTGCTTTCACCACACAGTCGTACAGAACCCACACACTCACTATCACAGGTCTACACACCATCGAACAAGACCTTCACACTATCACACGAGAGCTACGCTACACAGCTTTCACAGGTCTACCAACAACAACAGATAAACAAAACACCCCATCGGCCAACACTTCTCACGCGCTGCTGGGATCATACCATTTGAATAAGAATGAGAGGCATGTTTTTCACCAGTGAGAGGGAGGGGTGTAGAATACACAGGCAGGCAGGCTCATTGGCCCAGAACCCAGGATGCAGCCGGAGTGTTACACTCCAGAGGCACTAGGCCAGACCGAGGGCATTGCCTCGGGGGGGGGGGGGGAGTATGTTTTCAGTTGCAAGTTGTTGTTCATGCTGATCAGTACACAGGGGGATCAATGATTTCGCCAGCTAACTTGTCAGAATATCATTGTATTTTATTTTTTATTTTGAAAGATACACTTGAAAATGACCATGGTCTCTTTGACTCAACAACCAAAAACACATATCGGAGTTTAGTTTTATGAATTAACCAAAACATCTAGTTAGTAGTATTACACCCCCCCCCCCCCGGAGGTACACCCCCCCCAAGCACACATATAGTCAGCAACAAGTTGGACACCTTTTTGAGGCCACAAACAGGATGAGGCCTGCACTGGGTAACCAATCAATGAGTTACTGAAGAAGGGTGAAGGCCTACAGCAAAGCTGCTGAATGTAAAAGATGAACTGTCATTTAGCTTTGAAGAGTCCAAAAGCATAGACGCCAATTATAGCTTATAAACCATTTATGAAGGACCATGTTGTGAATTGCCAAGGAATTTAGCCGCACAGATAATGTACTTTAGACAGAGGGCTGAGTTCCAATGGTTTAGCCTAGATTGCAAACAGAGTTTCAGTTTCAGAGGTGTCATTTATCAAGATCATCACATGATGAGACACGGTCAAGAATGCAAGTGACCAAATAAAAAGTTTTCATAAATCACAATCATCTCACTATCTCTAGTCTAAACTAAGATACATTTGAACTTCTGCTGGTCATACAAAGTGTGATACAATGTTGCTACTGTACTTGTGCCAAGTTGTGCAGTTTTTTGATACAATGTTCACCCTGATAGCGTTAACTAGCAACATTGTGGCACTGAGTGTGAGTGGGGTGCTCAAGCTTATTGAGGTTTAGCTAGCTAGTTAGCTTTAGCCCATATTTTTCTCCTTGGAAAATAGTTATTGTAGCTAATCAGACAACTAAGTAACTATCATAACTTGTGAAACTATCAAGAGAGTCAAGGTTACTGTTATCTATCTTCATGATCGATCATTACCTGTAGTAATAGACATCACACTTGCCAGCACTGAGTCCTGACTTCCGGATCACTTCTTCTTTTTTCCAACCCGGTGGCAGAGAGGGGCAATCCATCCTCTTCTTCTCCATAATCATCTAGCAATACTTTATATTTGGGAATCACCCCCAATCGTTATTCAAGACCGACGATATAGCTAAAGAATACAACAACGTGCTAATAAATACAGCTGACCTGCAGAATCCGTATCAACTGCTAAACTACTTGAAACCAGCGCGAAAACTAGTAACTTCTTATTTCCGCGTTCTGTATCGAGGACTTTCGGTAGATAGATATAACGTTGGTTTGACAGGTTTTCCCTTTTTGATCTTCAACTATACAACTATGAGACTCGGCAAATTGTATGTCGGTGCTCGACCGCGGCGGTGGCAGTGACGGTGAGATATTGCAGCACTTCCCACACACTGACCCAGCGCCCGGTAACCGCACCGCTCGCTACAGCAACGCCCCGCCTATCTGGAACGTCCCGTCACTTCTCGCTTCCCCCATTAGAGATCCTATTTCCAATTCCTAATTCTCTACGGGGTTCCTCCCCTTCCTAGGCGGTGATGCAACATTTACAACATTCAGTAAAATATGAACCTAAAAAAAAAAGTTATCAAGTTGAACCGTTTATTTCTGAAAATTCTTCAATTTGAATGTTTTTTTAAGTCTTAGCATTGGCTTATACATATCCGTGTGATGTAGGGGGTGACGAGAGTGGTGTAACGCCAAGGCTCTAAAGATGCATCTCCTCTTTAAACTCCTCCCGATTATAAACGTGCACCATAATTATATTTAAATGGTGTACTTTTGTTTCTTCCTGAGAATACAGAAAAGTTCCTAGCAAATTATCTGAAAGGTGTAGTTGTGTGGTCAGATGTGCCACTGCGGTGGCTGCAGCAAAGCAACCTTCTGTATAGTTACTCACACAGAATTCTACCCCATTGACAGCATAGTCTTAGGCAGTCTTCAAAATTGGCGATTTCTTATATTCAATTAATTCTACATTTTCATCATGTCACCATTTCAGATCATGTCACCAACTTGTCTTTAAATAGCTTCGCTCTCGCGCACACTCAAAACTATTTCTAACTGAAACCCAACCATCTGGCCGAATAGTGGTAAAGGAGATACCATGGGAGATACCATACCATGGGAGATACCATAGAAGATACCATGGGAGATACCATACCATGGGAGATACCATACCATGGGAGATACCATACCATGGGAGATACCATACCATGGAGAATACCATAGAAGATACCATGGGAGATACCATACCATGGGAGATACCATACCATGGGAGATACCATACCATGGGAGATACCATAAAGATACCATGGGAGATACCATACCATGGGAGATACCATACCATGGGAGATACCATAGAAGATACCATGGGAGATACGATACCATGGGAGATATGATACCATGGGATACACCATGGGAGATACCATGGGAGATACTATACCATGGGAGATACCATGGGAGATACCATACCATGGGAGATACCATGGGAGATACCATACCATGGGAGATACCATGGGAGATACCATACCATGGGAGATACCATGGGAGATATCATACCATGGGAGATACCATGGGAGATACCATACCATGGGAGATATCATACCATGGGAGATACCACGATACCATGGGAGATATAATACCATGGTAGATGTGATACCATGAGAGATACAATACCATGGGGGATATGATATCATTGGAGATACGATACCATGGGAGATACCACGATACCATGGGAGATACCAATACCATGGGAGGCAGAAGACCCCTCCTGTCTCAGCCTCCAGTATTTATGCTGCTGTAGTTTATGTGTCGGGGGGCTGGGGTCCGTTTGTTATATCTGGAGTACTTCTCCTGTCCAATTCCTTGTCCTGTGTGAATCTAAGTGTGCGTTCTCTAATTCTCTTCTTCTCTCACTCGGAGGACCTGAGCCCTAGGACCATGCCCCAGGACTACCTGACATGATGACTCCTTGCTGTCCCCAGTCCACCTGGCCGTGCTGCTGCTCCAGTTTCAACTGTTCTGCCTTATTATTATTCGACCATGCTGGTCATTTATGAACATTTGAACATCTTGGCCATGTTCTGTTATAATCTCCACCCGGCACAGCCGGAAGAGGACTGGCCACCCCACATATGCTCTCTCTAATTCTCTTTCTTTCTCTCTCTCGGAGGACCTGAGCCCTAGGATCATGCCCCAGGACTACCTGACATGATGACTCCTTGCTGTCCCCAGTCCACCTGGCCGTGCTGCTGCTCCAGTTTCAACTGTTCTGCCTTATTATTATTCGACCATGCTGGTCATTTATGAACATTTGAACATCTTGGCCATGTTCTGTTAAAATCTCTACCCGGCACAGCCAGAGGAGGACTTGTCACCCCACATAGCCTGGTTCCTCTCTTAGTTTCTTCCTAGGTTTTGGCCTTTCTAGGGAGTTTTTCCTAACCACCGTGCTTCTACACCTGCATTGCTTGCTGTTTGGGGTTTTAGGCTGGATTTCTGTACAGCACTTTGTGACATCAGCTGATGTAAGAAGGGCTTAATAAATTTTTTTGATTGAAATTTGATTGATTACAGGCACTGGTTACAGTGAGAAGCTTCCTCTTGAGCTGACAGCTTGATGAAAACCAGTCAATATTCAGGTCCCCAAGAAAGTACACCTCTCTGTTCACATGAAAAACTATCAAGCATTTCACACATATAATTTCGATACTGACTGTTCGCACTTGGTGGCTTATAGCAACACCCCAAAAGAAAAGGCTTTAGATGTGCGAACCTGCAACCACAACACTTCAATAACACTTGACAGAAGATCTTCTCTAAGCATTACAGGGATATATACAGCAACTCCTCCCCCACAAGCATGTCTGTCTCTTCTACAGATGTTATATCCCTGTATTGCTACTGCTGTATCATCAAATGTATTATCTAAGTTAATCTCAGAAATGGCTAATAGATTAATGTTATCTGATGTTAGCAAGTTATTGATTTTTACGAACCTTATTATTTCTAAGGCTGAATCCACCAGTATTTGGACAAAAACTTGAAGCTATTCTCTTATAACAACTGCGTGTAGAACTCTTTTTGATTGTTTAAAATAAAATATCACTTGTGATAGAAAGATTCCACTGTCCTCAACTTCCGCCGGCTTTGGTCTTCAAATCAAACTTTATTGGTCGCATACACACGGTTAGCAGATGTTATTGGTCACATACACACGGTTAGCAGATGTTATTGGTCACATACACACGGTTAGCAGATGTTATTGGTCACATACACACGGTTAGCATATGTTATTGGTCACATACACACGGTTAGCATATGTTATTGGTCACATACACACGGTTAGCATATGTTATTGGTCACATACACACGGTTAGCATATGTTATTGGTCACATACACACGGTTAGCATATGTTATTGGTCACATGCACACGGTTAGCAGATGTTATTGGTCACATATACACGGTTAGCATATGTTATTGGTCACATACACACGGTTAGCAGATGTTATTGGTCACATACACACGGTTAGCAGATGTTATTGGTCACACGGTTAGCAGATGTTATTGGTCACATACACATGGTTAGCAGATGTTATTGGTCACATGGTTAGCAGATGTTATTGGTCACATACACATGGTTAGCAGATGTTATTGGTCACATACACGTGGTTAGCAGATGTTATTGGTCACATGGTTAGCAGATGTTATTGGTCACATACACATGGTTAGCAGATGTTATTGGTCACATACACGTGGTTAGCAGATGTTATTGGTCACATACACACGGTTAACAGATGTTATTGGTCACATACAGTGGGGCAAAAAAGTATTTAGTCAGCCACCAATTGTGCATGTTCACCCACTTAAAAAGATGAGAGAGGCCTGTAATTTTTATCATAGGTACACTTCAACTATGACAGACAAAATGAGAAAAAAATCCAGAAAATCATATTGTAGGATTTTTAATGAATTTATTTGCAAATTATGGTGGAAAATAAGTATTTGGTCACCACAAACAAGCAAGATTTCTGGCTCTCACAGACCTGTAACTTCTTCTTTAAGAGGCTCCTCTGTCCTCCACTCGTTACCTGTATTAATGGCACCTGTTTGAACTTGTTATCATTATAAAAGACACCTCTCCACAACCTCAAACAGTCACACTCCAAACTCCACTATGGCCAAGACCAAAGAGCTGTCAAAGGACACCAGAAACAAAACTGTAGACCTGCACCAGGTTGGGAAGACTGAATCTGCAATAGGTAAGCAGCTTGGTTTGAAGAAATCAACTGTGGGAGCAATTATTAAGAAATGGAAGACACACTGATAATCTCCCTCGATCTGGGGCTCCACGCAAGATCTCACCCCGTGGGGTCAAAATGATCACAAGAACAGTGAGCAAAAATCCCAGAACCACACGGGGGGACCTAGTGAATGACCTGCAGAGAGCTGGGACCAAAGTAACAAAGCCTACCATCAGTAACACACTACGCCGCCAGGGACTCAAATCCTGCAGTGCCAGACGTGTCCCCCTGCTTAAGCCGGGTGGTTGTTGTCCTTGATGATCTTTTTGGCCTTCCTGTGACATCAGGTGCTGTAGGTGTTCTGGAGGGCAGGTAGTTTGCCCACGGTGATGCGTTGTGCAGACCGCACCACCCTCTGAAGAGCCTTGCGGTTGAGGGTGGTGCAATTGCCGTACCCGGCGGTGATTCAGCCCGACAGCATCTGTAAAGGTTTTGAGGGTTTTAGGTGAGAAGCCAATGTTCTTCAGCCTCCTGAGGTTGAAGAGGCATTATTGCGCCTTTTTCACCACACTGTCTGTGCGGGTGGGCCATTTCAGTTTGTCAGTGATGTGTACGCCGAGGAACTTAAAACTCTCCACCCTCTCCACTACTGTCCCATCAATGTAGATAGGGGGCTGCTCCCTCTGCTGTTTCCTGAAGTCCACGATCATCTCCTTTGTTTTGTTGACGTTGAGTGAGAGGTTGTTATCCTGACACCACACTTCGAGTGCCCTCACCTCCTCCCTGTAGGCTGTCACATCGTTGTTGGTAATCAAGCCTACCACTGTTGTGTCGTCTGCAAACTTGATGATTGAGTTGGAGCCGTGCATGGCCACACAGTCATGGGTGAACAGGGTGTACAGGAGGGGGCTGAGCACACACCCTTGTGGGGCCCCAGTGTTGAGGATCAGCGAAGTGGAGATGTTGTTTCCTACCTTCTCCATCTGGAGGCAACCTGTCAGAAAGTCCAGGACCCAGTTGTACAGGGCGGGGTTGAGACCCAGGGCCTCGAGCTTAATGATGAGCTTGGAGGGTACTATGGTCTTGAATGCTGAGCTGTAGTCAATGACAGCATTCTCACATAGGTATTCCTCTTGTCCAGATGGGAAAGGGCAATGTGTAGTGTGACAGCAATTGCATCGTCTGTGGACCTGTTGGGGCGGTAAGCAAATTGGAGTGGGTCTAGGGTATCAGGTAGGGCGATATGAGGTAGGGCGAGGTGATATGATCCTTGACTAGTCTCTCAAAGCACTTCATGATGACAGAAGTGAGTGCGACGAGGCGATAGTCATTTAGTTCAGTTAGCTCAGTTACCTTTGACTTCTTGTGTAAAAACAATGGTGGTCATCCTGAAGCATGTGGGGACAGCAGACTGGGATAGGGAGAGATTTAATATGTCCGTAAACATGCGCATGGTAGCTCGCAACGTAGGTTGCACTGTTACTCCTCACAGTTCCAGACAGGGCAGGTCACAGGGAAGATTGAATACAACAAACAGCAGGGATCTATACAACCACAAACCCGGGCCAATAAGCGATCTCAGCTTCAATGGCTAACCACGTTGCGGGCTGCGTTCAAGCCCTCAAGAAAACCCCTCTAGCTTGATATGCAGCTAGCTAGCAGCTAAGCTAGCTGCAACTCCAAATAGCTCCTCAGACACATCCTTGGTCGGCAGGATCACCGGACAGCGACTAGCAGTCCCTGCAATTGATGCCAACTGCATCACGGGATCCAAACTAAAAAGTTAGCTAGCTACTAAGAGCTTTCAAAAGAACAAACTTTTCAAAACAACAAAACCGAGCTCTTCCTCGTTCCACGTTCAACAGGATGTGACGTGTTTGATTGAGGGGAACAGTGTGACCTTCATGTCTTAAATTAATGATGGACTGCTGTTATTTGAGCTATTCTTGCCATGATATGAACTTGGTATTTTACCAAATAGGGCTATCTTCTGTATACCACCCCTACCATGTCACAACACAATTGATTGGCACAAACACATTAAGAAGGAAATTAACACCCCACAAATTAACTTGGTAAAAGACCATCTTCTGTATTCCACCCCTACATTCTCACAACACAACTGGTTGTCTCAAACGCATTAAGAAGGAAATAAGTTCCACAAATTAACCTTTAACAAGGCACACCTGTTAATTGAATTGCATTCCAGGTGACTACATCATGAAGCTAGTTGAGCAAATGCCAAGAGTGCAAAGCTGTCATCAAGGCAAAGGGTGGCTACTTTGAAGAATCTCAAATATAAAATATATTTTGATTTGCTGAACACTTTTTTTTAGTTAATACATGATTCTACATATGTTATTTCATAGTTTTGATGTCTTCACTATTATTCTTATAATTAGTTTGTTTTTAGTCCTGTCCTTCTTCTACCCTCAACCTCTCCCATCTACTTCTGATGTTCATCCTCTACCCTCAACCTCTCCCATCTATTACTGATACACCCCCCCTCCAGGCCTGATTGCTTAATTAAAACGCCCATTAAGAAAAAGATTTACGTGGCTGCTACTCTCTGTTATTATCTATGCATAGCCACTTTAATAACTCTACCTACATGTACCCTGTTACCGCAATGACCTTAACTAACCGGTGCCCTCTGCACATTGACTCTGTACCAGTAACCCTCCTGTATATAGTCTAGCCATTGCTATTTTACTGTTGCTTTTTAACTACTTGTTACTTTTATTTCTTATTCTTGTCTTTTTTAAACTGCATCGTTGATTAGGGGCTTGTAAGTAAGCATTTCACTGTTGTATTCGGCCCACGTGACTAATAAAGTTTGATTTGAAATAGCGTAATAATGATCACCATTAAATCAAAATATATTGACAATTCACTGCAATATATTCCAAACTGTACCGCTGTAATTTTGAACATGGATGCCATTTGATTGAACAGTGACGGGGAAGAGTTAGGCTCTCTTCTATGCATAACGATGTGAATGAACAACTCGTCACAGTGGAAGACCTGCAGACGGTCTTGAAGCCTTGTTTTATACCTCGGTGCGTCGAGCCGCTGTGACGTGAAAAACGCATGGAATATTTCCTGTTGGCCAACACATTTGCCGCTGTGCTGGGGAGGGTTTTCACTAGTGGATATATCGTTAAAATATATATATATATTTGTTTAATACTTATTTAATGTTAGGCATAACGTTAGCAGTGTGGTTTAGCTTATGTTTTTAGGTTTAAAAATCACATTTTAAGATGAGAAATGTGAGAAATGAGCGGGATTTATGACTTTGTGGTAACCAGTGACGACTGTGTTGGAGCTTGTTATCTACGAACCAACTATAAAGGCGTTACCGGTAAGTTTATAACACGTTTCCTAATGTTTAAATGATTTACTTAATAGTTTACAAGCAGGTCAAACCGACAAGAATACGACAACAACAAAAATATGACGTTAAACGTTTTTTGTTTTACAGTCAGCGAGTACAAACCTTTTAGCGTGTTGTTTTTATTTATTTATTTGATTCAGCTTGTTACTAGTCAGATAAACACATGTGTTCTTTACGATCAGTTTATAGTAGTGTAACTTGGATATCTGACAAGTTAAAATAAGAAAACTATCTAACTTTACAACATGTTAGTTTGTTTGACAGAATGACTTCCGGACAAGGTGACCTTATCTTTTCTCCGGAGTCAACCATCACCTCCTTGTTGGCTAGCTCCGGACACCTGAGAGGCACCTTAAGGGACAACGATCCGTCTCTCACCGGCATCAGATACCGGGACCGGGACTATGAATCGGCTACTGAGGCCCTGGAAGCCTACATTGCAGACTTTGACAGAAGCCTGCACACTTCTGAAACTTCTACCGGGAGTCTGCAGCTCCAGAAAAACCTGATAAATTCTGCTCTGCCCAGAACCGAGTTCAGGAATAAAGATGGTAAAGATTTAGGTTTTTGTCATCGATTATGAAATGCTTAACCTTTATTTGTCCAAGCTGTTTGAATACGGAGATAAAACATAATACTTTTATCAAGTGGTACTTGGATCTTAATTAATGTACAATAATTAACCACTTTGATTGTATACCATATCATATAATAGTCGTGTCCATGGTTCCCAGTTCTTAGAGAGAGACTAACAGACAGGGAACTGGACTTCCTGAATCTTCCCGTGGGTTCTGGTCACCGTGGAACCTCAGACTGCATCAGCCTGACCACCGACGATCTGTTGGTGCTCCCCTGTGATGGCTCCCTACCCGTGACTCGCACCTCTGCCTTCCTCACCCAGTCTGGGGACTACCCCCTGGGGCAGAGCTCCTACTCTAACTCCTGGTCCTCTAGGAGGCCTAGGCCTAACAGCAGCCCTCATATTAAACGCTGCCTGCACTACTCTGCCCCTCACAATACTCCTCACAAGCTCTACCAGTCCAGAGCTGGAACTCAAGCAGAGGAAACCCAAAAGACAGATCCCTTCACAGGCCCCAGAGTGAAGGGGAGCCTATGGCCCCAGCCCCAGCATGGTCTCTACCACCAGACCACAGACTCCCCTGGTCCTTTCTCCTCCCACCATGATTACCCTCGCTGGCTGACCAGCCAAAAGTCTGAGATGGATTTCTCTGGGGTCACCAGCGTTCCTGACCTGAAGTACCCCGCCTGGCTCCAGGAGTGTGACAATGTTCCCAAAGACATTCCCACCACTAATATAGACTTCTCAGAGTCTCGTAAGAAGACACAGCATAGGGTCTGGGGCCCGACCCAGACCGTGCCTCCCTCCTGGCTGGGCGAGCTGGAGGCTTCCTATGAGGAGCTAAAGGAAGGACAGAAGGATAGTAACGGCGGCCATCTTGAGGAGGTCTCTGGTTCTGATGATGACAGGCAACAACTTCTCAGAGGAGAGGCTGATCACAGGACACTGAGGGAGTTTAGACTACGGTTTGCAGAGCGGCTAGCTTTAGCTGCAGAGGGAGAACGGAGCACTGATTTCGACAAGCTCTTCAGAGGTAAAATAAACATTCTGTGTGTCTGAACAACACCCAGGGCTTGTATTCATTTGTCCAGACTTAGTCCTCAGTTTACAGTTACACTGGTATTTGCATGTATTGTAAAAGTTGCATAAGAGCTGTCCACTGTGTTTCTTCACAGATGATAAGATCGAGAGTTTGATCTTGAAGGCAGAGAAGGTCCTTAACTCACCTTCACTAGGCCTGACCAGCCAGCTGCAGAAGGACATGGGACACAGCCCTGGTGGCTCAGAGGATGTCCTAGAGGCTGATCGCTCTTGGGACAACCCTGCCATCACATTGTGAGTGCTAGTCAAAAGTGGTGACATGTACGAATACAAAACGAAGATTAAGCACGATACATTACAAAGATTAAGTAGGATATGTTTTTTTCAGAATCTACTTTTAGTAAACTCAACTATTATTGAGCTATAATTTCACAGAAGGCGTTGCTAAATTCTCTGCTTCTCTCCCTCTGCAGTAAATCTCCAGTTCCTGTAGAGGGAGCAGAAGACACACTGATCACCACAGAGTTTTTGAGAGACAGGAAAGACGAGGTCTGTACAAAGTGCTCCTTGATTAGATGATTCCATAGTCCACGTAAAGTTTTAACTAAGACTTCTGATTTGAGAGATGGATATGTTGTACCTCAGAGCCATGAACTCCCCATGTTGTGCCTGTGCAGGCTGCCTCAGGCTCACGTTCATCGGGCTACAGCAGCAGGAAACACCCTGGTCCGGTGGAGGCCCTCAAACAAATGCTGTTTAGCCTTCAAGCCGTGGAGCAACAAGTCAGTCTGGAGAATGAAAAGGAAGTAACCTCGGAGAATGGAACAGAAAAGGAAGTAACCTCGGAGAATGGTTCAACACCAATGTTGGAGGACGGCACACAACCACAGATGATAATGGTACTGAGAATGAGATGAATGATGTGTTGACTTCAACTAATCTGGTTTCTAGTTAGGAATCTATTTTTTTTTCCTGACATAACTGATGTGAACCAGGGCAGTGATACCATTGTCTGAATTACAGAGGTCCGATGACTATGACACTGCACTCGGTGGACAATCATTAAAGAGGTACAATACTTACACAAATAGATACATTTAGTCTACTGTCTTATACCAAATGTATCTTTTATTTTAAAGACCCCATGATAGTCTGTCACATAAAATCCATTAAATAACGATCTTGTTTTGTTTTAGGGCCTTGCATCACCTTGGGAGATTGAAGAGTCTAGTTGAAGACTCAGCTGGTGGGACGGCCACATCACAGGAAGGGAAATACTCGTAGAAGACCAGCCATATCTTCCTGAGAGGACTTGCATCGTTGTTGGTTACGTGAAAATGGTCTGAAATGCAGAATGTCTAGGTCTTGATGTGGACACTGAACATGGAGGGCCTAACCAGTAAAATCTCAATGACAGGGGGGAATTTCAGTGTCTTGAATATTCAAACTTTATTATTCGAACAGCACAAAAATAGTCTGCCATTTAACTTCTCTTAATAGCCAAATGTTTGTATTGTATATAACAGTTTATATTTTTAATATCTCAAGTGCACATAACATCTTGTGAATTCAGTAACGCCTTATAAGGCAGTAAGATCGCACAGAACCTGTTTTAATAAAGTGAACGTTCACAACAACATGCTTGTTTAGTTGTCTGTTTTTATAGTGACTTTTAGAGAATCCACGACGGTAGGAAACCGATTTGTCTGATGACTCATTGAATTTGCATCGAGTGAAGTTAATTCTAAAGACAAGTTTCATGTCGAGCGGAACATGATTTGTTATGCAGTGTGTTTACCAGACTTGGGTGTCCAGGTAACTCATTAAAGTAAAAGTTAGGGATCTGGGCCAGTACCCACAAAACATCTGTTTTAGTGTCAGGTCCCAACTGATCCCAGATCAGCACTCCTACTCTGAGGTGATACTGTTCAGACTTCTCCAGTGGTCAGCCTAATAATGCGAGAGGAAGTGCATGAAGAAGATCACACCGGGATACTCTGACACGTCATTACTCACCCCAGCTACGTATGTAGCTAACTTCTCTGCGTTGGCTTCCATAATCCTGTAAGTTTGGATGATTCCAATGTTCTGAGATCTATTGCCCATATTTGGGTCTAGTGAAGTATAACCCGTATTCCATTGGTTGTTGTATTTAGAATCCAGTTGTATTTAGAACCCAGTTGATTGTTATCCCCCAACACTAAAAAGATCCATAACGACAGGAGGAAAAACACACTGATACAGGACTATCTACAAATGTATTTATTGTCACAATCCACAAGCGATTATACACACATACATGATTCAACAGCCCTCGATCAGGAGCTGTGGTACTGCGTCAAAACTGAGAAGAGCAAGAAAAGGTTCCACTTCTGCATGGTATCGGCCTCGGACAGATGCATTGGCCTCTCAAAGTTTCAAATTCTCACAACAACCAGTTCAGATGTCAAAGCCACAACTTCTCTACTACATCAAATATAACAGTCTCTCACATGGACTGAACACCAATTGCAGGTAAGGAATGAGTTGGATTTTATTCTAATTGTTAATATCCTATTAGGATTATCCAAAGCCCTGTTTCATCCATGATATGTTGTTGACTGCCTTAGGTCAGTACAAAGTATTACAATTATTTAAGGCGAACGCTACTGTAGAATACATCGGCTTCAATAGTGTGATGCTGCATTAAAATGCTTCCCTCCAATGAGGAACCCTCCCTCAAGGCCTTTACATTTAGACCAATCAGGATTTCTGCGCCAGTAAAGTGCTGAGTTTGATCTTTCCGTCCATGGATGCGGTGAGGCAGGTGCCACAGTCCATGGCAGAGCACCAGTCCACTGTGACCACAGGGGCCTTGTGGCCCCCCAACGGTAGAACCTTCTCCAGACCACTATCACTGGAGCTGTTCAGCTGATGAAGACAAGAGATACACACACACACACACACATTTAGTCAGGGCAACAGCAAAAAAAAATCCCTTGCCTTGTTCATACTCACACTTGTCGATAGCTACTTTTAAAATCGAGGAAAAATGCATTTACTATGACTACGTCTTAAAGATGGAATCCCCATTGACGGAAGTCCCTGGTAACCACGGGAACATTTGTCATTGTTTTGTTCCTGAAAGGAGGAGGAGCCTCTTTGCTCGCTGCTCTTTCCGGCAGGCAGTGATGATGTCAGAGGGAAAACAAGCTTGTTGTGTCAAAGTATCGTCCCGTTGTTGTTGTTGTTGTCAATCTCACAACAACAACAACAAATAAACAAAAACATGGCAGTTTCACCACTCTGTATTCCAGCTTTAAGATGGACGAAGTCGCTCTGGATAAGAGTGTTTTGCTAAATGACTTATGTAAATGTTGTGTTGGTGCTATACTTACTACACACAGATATTCTGCTTATTGTGTGAGTGGGCTTCACTGGCCTGTCACTAAAACACATCTCCTGCATGACATCCAGTCTTAATGAGATCTGTTGCCTTCTCAGCAGAGACTATAATATATATAAATATATATATATGTATAACGGGTCACAGCCTCAGGAGCAGCTGATGTTCCGTTTCATTACTCGTGGTGTTAAATTCATTTGGTAGTCGACAAATAATAGGTTTCACTCTCAATGCAGGATATTTTCGTATTAGTGATGGGTGAACAGCCACACACAGACACACACGCACAATCTCAATAGCCTTCCACTTAGCCTCCATTTTGAGCGATCCTGCGAGCTGTATGAAAATGGGAGTGTTGTCCTAATTCAACTTTGAGCGAGGCGTAGTGCCGTTTCAGCCCTGTAGTTGGCCCTCCAAACTAAGCGAATGGAGTTGCTGACTTCCGACCGAGTGATACTCAAAACTCCCATGAAGCTCTGCGACCCAAGGCTCGAAAATTGGATACCACTGATCTAGCATATGCTCCGAACGTAACAGACACCAAAAAATAAACCTGGTTAAAACTGTACATACAGTAAGTTTACATATATATTTTTTGCATCTGTGAAATTATTTTGATGTGATATGGAAGTGAAAAGGTTTTATGTGGATCTGGATATGTTATATGAGAATCGACTGACGTTTCGATGGCTGTTTTGGCTGTCTTCCTCACACCATCACACCACCGCCATCAGCCTGTACTGTTGACACCAGTCAGAGTCATGGATGCCAAATCCTGACTCTGACATCAGCATGACACAACAGGAACTGGGATTGGTCGGACCAGGCCATGTTCTTCTTCTCCTCAATGGTCCAGTGTTGGTGATGCCCACTGGAGCCTCTCATTCTTGTTGTTAGCTGATAGGAGCCCCGGTGTGGTCGTCTGCTGCAAATAGCCAATCCGTGACGAGGATGAGTTGTACTGCACCGATATTTGCTTGTTTTTGGCTCGCCTGTTAGCTTGGGATTTACCTGCGCCTTCACTGCTGAGCTCACTCCAGCAGCGGCTTCGTTGTCGAGTTCGGCTCCTTTCCCTCTCTCTGGACCTGACCGGGCTCTGCCTACTGTGGGAGGTCTGGACCGGACCGGGCTCTGCCTACTGTGGGAGGTCTGGAGCTGACGGGGCTCTGCCTACTGTGGCAGGTCTGGAGCTGACGGGGCTCTGCCTACTGTGGGAGGTCTGGACCTGACGGGGCTCTGCCTACTGTGGGAGGTCTGGACCTGACGGGGCTCTGCCTACTGTGGGAGGTCTGGACCGGACCGGGCTCTGCCTGCTGTGGGAGGTCTGGACCGGACCGGGCTCTGCCTGCTGTGGGAGGTCTGGACCTGAGGGGGCTCTGCCTGCTGTGGGAGGTCTGGACCTGAGGGGGCTCTGCCTGCTGTGGGAGGTCTGGACCTGATGGTGCTCTGCCTACTGTGGGAGGTCTGGACCGGACCGGGCTCTGCCTGCTGTGGGAGGTCTGGACCTGAGGGGGCTCTGCCTACTGTGGGAGGTCTGGACCTGACGGGGCTCTGCCTGCTGTGGGAGGTCTGGACCTGACGGGGCTCTGCCTACTGTGGGAGGTCTGGACCTGACGGGGCTCTGCCTGCTGTGGGAGGTCTGGACCTGACGGGGCTCTGCCTACTGTGGGAGGTCTGGACCTGAGGGGGCTCAGCCTACTGTGGGAGGTCTGGACCGGACGGGGCTCTGCCTACTGTGGGAGGTCTGGACCTGAGGGGGCTCAGCCTACTGTGGGAGGTCTGGACCTGAGGGGGCTCAGCCTACTGTGGGAGGTCTGGACCTGACGGGGCTCTGCCTACTGTGGGAGGTCTGGACCTGAGGGGGCTCAGCCTACTGTGGGAGGTCTGGACCGGACGGGGCTCTGCCTACTGTGGGAGGTCTGGACCGGACGGGGCTCTGCCTACTGTGGGAGGTCTGGACCGGACCGGGCTCTGCCTACTGTGGGAGGTCTGGACCGGACGGGGCTCTGCCTACTGTGGGAGGTCTGGACCGGACGGGGCTCTGCCGGCCTATGCTAACCTGCATCTCATGGGCCCATGAAAGGTGTGAGGGGCAGGAATGGGCGGACTTCTCCTTCCCCGGCCGTTCAATGGTGAGAAATGCCTCAGTCCCTGGAGAAGTTGTGCTCTACAGGAGCCCGAGTACAGGACATCAATGAGCTGCTCCCAAACATTATAAACCTACATCAGGAAATGCAGTCGATCATAGTTCATGTGTGATTCAATGACATTATGAAGGGCAGCACAGAACAGCTGAAGATGGATTTTAAAGAACTGATTGGGTTTCTACTTGACACCAACAAACACCCCATAATATCTGTCCCTCTGCCCTCCCTAAATGGTGGCATTGAATGGTTCAGCAGACTGTTATCCCTCCAGAACTGGCTACCAGACTATTGCAGCTCTGTGGGTGTAACATTTATTGACCGTTTTGATACCTTCTGGAAACAAAGCTCCTTTTATAAGGAGGATGGGATCCTCCCAAATCACTTGGGTTCCTGGTTCCTTTCACAGCATTAAAATGCTACGTTGAGACAGTGACTTATCAGTGATCCAAGCCCAGCTCAGTTAATCCCTACCATTGTGTCGCTGAGTTGCCATAACGCTGCAGTAAATGTACATTATCCCAGGGGCGTTGGCAGACACAATGTAAGTAGCCTAATTTATGTCCCTCTAACTGCCCTGAATGCCTTTGCTGATCCTACAGCTACTGTCTGCAGTAATCATGTCCCTGTGAACCTGACTTACACTGTTAGCACTGAGGCGGTTTGCCCAAGCAGGAAGTCCACTGTTAGCACTGAGGCGGTTTGCCCAAGCAGGAAGTCCACTGTTAGCACTGAGGCGGTTTGCCCAAGCAGGAAGTCCACTGAGGCGGTTTGCCCAAGCAGGAAGTCCACTGTTAGCACTGAGGCAGTTTGCCCAAGCAGGAAGTCCACTGTTAGCACTGAGGCGGTGTGCCCAAGCAGGAAGTCCACTGAGGCGGTTTGCCCAAGCAGGAAGTCCACTGTTAGCACTGAGGCGGTTTGCCCAAGCAGGAAGTCCACTGAGGCGGTTTGCCCAAGCAGGAAGTCCACTGAGGCGGTTTGCCCAAGCAGGAAGTCCACTGTTAGCACTGAGGCGGTTTGCCCAAGCAGGAAGTCCACTGAGGCGGTTTGCCCAAGCAGGAAGTCCACTGTTAGCACTGAGGCGGTTTGCCCAAGCAGGAAGTCCACTGTTAGCACTGAGGCGGTTTGCCCAAGCAGGAAGTCCACTGTTAGCACTGAGGCGGTTTGCCCAAGCAGGAAGTCCACTGTTAGCACTGAGGCGGTTTGCCCAAGCAGGAAGTCCACTGAGGCGGTTTGCCCAAGCAGGAAGTCCACTGTTAGCACTGAGGCGGTTTGCCCAAGCAGGAAGTCCACTGTTAGCACTGAGGCGGTTTGCCCAAGCAGGAAGTCCACTGTTAGCACTGAGGCGGTTTGCCCAAGCAGGAAGTCCACTGAGGCGGTTTGCCCAAGCAGGAAGTCCACTGTTAGCACTGAGGCGGTTTGCCCAAGCAGGAAGTCCACTGAGGCGGATTGCCCAAGCAGGAAGTCCACTGAGGCGGTTTGCCCAAGCAGGAAGTCCACTGTTAGCACTGAGGCGGTGTGCCCAAGCAGGAAGTCCACTGAGGCGGTTTGCCCAAGCAGGAAGTCCACTGAGGCGGTTTGCCCAAGCAGGAAGTCCACTGTTAGCACTGAGGCGGTGTGCCCAAGCAGGAAGTCCACTGAGGCGGTTTGCCCAAGCAGGAAGTCCACTGAGGCGGTTTGCCCAAGCAGGAAGTCCACTGTTAGCACTGAGGCGGTTTGCCCAAGCAGGAAGTCCACTGAGGCGGTTTGCCCAAGCAGGAAGTCCACTGAGGCGGTTTGCCCAAGCAGGAAGTCCACTGTTAGCACTGAGGCGGTTTGCCCAAGCAGGAAGTCCACTGAGGCGGTTTGCCCAAGCAGGAAGTCCACTGTTAGCACTGAGGCGGTTTGCCCAAGCAGGAAGTCCACTGTTAGCACTGAGGCGGTTTGCCCAAGCAGGAAGTCCACTGTTAGCACTGAGGCGGTTTGCCCAAGCAGGAAGTCCACTGTTAGCACGGAGGCTTTAACATGAGTAAAGCCAGGGCTACAACAAAACATTGTGAAACATCTGGGGAGGTTTGAGAGCCACTGCTCTAAAACAGCCTTAGCTTAGGTTTAATTAAACATTTCCTATTTTATTGTCCTAAATGACACCCTATTCCTTACCTAGTACGCTACTACTCCTATGGGCCCTGGTCAAAAGTAGTGCCCTATAAAAGGGAAAATGGTGCCATTTGGGACACATTAAAACTAGGGAAACGGTTCATTAAAAAAACAACCTGGAAGCAGCCTTACCCTGTAGATGAGCCCTCCGTTGTTGGAGCAAGTGAGGACATGTTGTCCCTCGGAGTCGAAGGCGAACAGCCGTCCGCGTGGCACCTGGACCTGCTTGTACCCACTGTAGCCAGACAGGACAAATGGTCCCGTGGCATCCTGGGGCAGGGAGTTCTCCGACTGCTTCACTCCACATCGGTGAATGTTCCACTGGATAAACTGGAACAGACGAAATGACAGGGATTACCACCTAACTGCTATGTTACTGATACAGAGCAGGGGGTTATGGGTTATAATACAGACGTAATTACAGGGATTACCACCTAACTGCTATGTTACTGATACAGAGCAGGGGGTTATGGGTTAAATAGAGACGTAATTACAGGGATTACCACCTAACTGCTATGTTACTGATACAAGGCAGGGGGTTATGGGTTAAATACAGACGTAATTACAGGGATTACCACCTAACTGCTATGTTACTGATACAGAGCAGGGGGTTATGGGTTATAATGCAGACGTAATTACAGGGATTACCACCTAACTGCTATGTTACTGATACAGAGCAGGGGGTTATGGGTTAAATAGAGACGTAATTACAGGGATTACCACCTAACTGCTATGTTACTGATACAGAGCAGGGGGTTATGGGTTAAATAGAGACGTAATTACAGGGATTACCACCTAACTGCTATGTTACTGATACAGAGCAGGGGGTTATGGGTTAAATAGAGACGTAATTACAGGGATTACCACCTAACTGCTATGTTACTGATACAGAGCAGGGGGTTATGGGTTAAATACAGACGTAATTACAGGGATTACCACCTAACTGCTATGTTACTGATACAGAGCAGGGGGTTATGGGTTAAATACAGACGTAATTACAGGGATTACCACCTAACTGCTATGTTACTGATACAGAGCAGGGGGTTATGGGTTAAATAGAGAAGTAATTACAGGGATTACCACCTAACTGCTATGTTACTGATACAGAGCAGGGGGTTATGGGTTAAATAGAGACGTAATGACAGGGATTACCACCTAACTGCTATGTTACTGATACAGAGCAGGGGGTTATGGGTTATAATGCAGACGTAATTACAGGGATTACCACCTAACTGCTATGTTACTGATACAGAGCAGGGGGTTATGGGTTAAATAGAGACGTAATTACAGGGATTACCACCTAACTGCTATGTTACTGATACAGAGCAGGGGGTTATGGGTTATAATGCAGACGTAATTACAGGGATTACCACCTAACTGCTATGTTACTGATACAGAGCGGGGGTTATGGGTTACATGCGGAAGACACATTTCAGTTGAAATGCATTCGGTTGTACCACTGACTAGGTTTCCCAGCCCTTCTGTATGTGTTACTATTATACTACTGTTACAGGCTGACACGCCAGCAAGTGATTGTAACATTGACAGGACGGTCATTTAGCAAAAAGTTATTCAGAGCCACTTATAATCAGATACTATTACGTTACGACTTTATTACTAGTGTGACAAAACCAGGTTACTACAATGTTACCACCATGTTGCTACAGTCTACTACCATGTTACTACAGTCTACTACCATGTTACTACCATGTTACTACAGTCTACCACCATGTTACTACAGTCTACTACCATGTTACTACCATGTTACTACAGTCTACCACCATGTTACTACAGTCTACTACCATGTTACTACAGCAGTCTACTACCATGTTACTACAGTCTACTACCATGTTACTACCATGTTACTACAATCTACTACCATGTTACCTCCATGTTACTACAGTCTACTACCATGTTACTACAGTCTACTACCATGTTACTACCATGTTACTACAGTCTACTACCATGTTACTACAGTCTACTACCATGTTACTACAGTCTACTACCATGTTACTACAGTCTACTACCATGTTACTACCATGTTACCACCAGGTTACTACCGTCTCACCACCATATTACCACCATGTTACTACAGTCTCACTACCATGTTACGACCATGTTACTACAGTCTACTACCATGTTACTACAGTCTACTACCATGTTACTACAGTCTACTACCATGTTACTACAGTCTACTACCATGTTACTACAGTCTACTACCATGTTACTACAGTCTACTACCATGTTACCACCATGTTGCTACAGTCTACTACCATGTTACTACAGTCTACTACCATGTTACTACCATGTTACCACCAGGTTACTACCGTCTCACCACCATGTTACTACAGTCTACTACCATGTTACTACAGTCTACTAACATGTTACTACAGTCTACTACCATGTTACTACAGTCTACTACCATGTTACTACAGTCTACTACCATGTTACTACAGTCTACTACCATGTTACTACAGTCTACTACCATGTTACTACAGTCTACTACCATGTTACCACCATGTTGCTACAGTCTACTACCATGTTACTACAGTCTACTACCATGTTACTACCATGTTACCACCAGGTTACTACCGTCTCACCACCATGTTACTACAGTCTACTACCATGTTACTACAGTCTACTAACATGTTACTACAGTCTACTACCATGTTACTACAGTCTACTGCCATGTTACTACAGTCTACTACCATGTTACCACCATGTTGCTACAGTCTACTACCATGTTACTACAGTCTACTACCATGTTACTACCATTTTACTAGTCTACTACCATGTTACTACAGTCTACTACCATGTTACTACAGTCTACTACCATATTACTACCATGTTACTACCATCTATTACCATCTATTAACATGTTACTACAGTCTACTACCATGTTACTACAGTCTACAACCATGTTACTACAGTCTACTACCATGTTACCTCCGTGTTACTACAGTCTACTACCATGTTACTTCCATGTTACTACAGTCTACTACCATGTTACTACCATGTTACTACAGTCTACTACCATGTTACCACCATGTTACTACAGTCTACTACCATGTTACTACGTCTACTACCATGTTACTACCATGTTACTACAGTCTACTACCATGTTACCACCATGCTACTACCATATTACTACCATGTTACCACAGTCTACTACCATGTTACTACCATGTTACTACAGTCTACTACCATGTTACTACCGTCTCACCACCATATTACCACCATGTTACTACAGTCTCACTACCATGTTACTAAAGTCTACTACCATATTACTACAGTCTCACTACCATGTTACTACAGTCTACTACCATGTTACTACCATGTTACTACAGTCTCACTACCATGTTACTACAGTCTACTACCATGTTGCTACAGTCTCACTACCATGTTACTACAGTCTCACTACCATGTTACTACCATGTTACTACAGTCTACTACCATGTTACTACAATGTTACTACAGTATCACTACCATGTTACTACAGTCTCACTACCATGTTACTACAGTCTACTACCATGTTACTACAGTCTACTACAGTCTCACTATCATGTTACTACAGTCTCACTGCCATGTTACTACAGTCTACTACCATGTTACTACAGTCTACTACCATCTCACTACCATGTTACTACAGTCTACTCCCATGTTACTACCATGTTACTACAGTCTCACTACCATGTTACTACTGTCTCACTACCATGTTACTACAGTCTCACTACCATGTTACTACAGTCTCACTACCATGTTACTACAGTCTACTACCATGTTACTAGTCTACTACCATGTTACTTCCATGTTACTACTGTCTCACTACCATGTTACCACCATGTTACTACTGTCTCACTACCATGTTACTACAGTCTACTACCATGTTACTACAGTCTACTACCATGTTACTACAGTCTACTACCATGTTACTACAATGTTACTACAGTATCACTACCATGTTACTACCATGTTACTACAGTCTACTACCATGTTACGACAGTCTCACTACCATGTTACTACCATGTTACTACAGTCTACTACCATGTTACTACAGTCTCACTACCATGTTACTACAGTCTCACTACCATGTTACTACAGTCTACTACAGTCTCACTGCCATGTTACTACAGTCTACTACCATGTTACTACCATCTCACTACCATGTTACCACCATGTTACTACCATGTTACTACTGTCTCACTACCATGCTACACCCTGGTTCGAATTCGGGCTGTATCACAACTGCCTGTGATCGGGAGTCCCATAGGGCTGTGCAAAATTGGCCCATCATTAGGTTGCCAGGTGTAGGCCGTCATTGTAAAGGAGAATTTGTTCTTAACTGACTTGTCTCGTTAAATAAAAGTAAAATATATATACTTTTTTAATAACCGTGTTCGTAGCATGTTACTACTGCGTTACTACCGTGTTAGTAGCATGTTACTACCGTGTTGGTAGCATGTTACTACCGTGTTGGTAGCATGTTACTATCGTGTTGGTAGCATGTTACTACCGTGTTGGTAGCATGTTACTACCTTGTTGGTAGCATGTTACTACCGTGTTGGTAGCATGTTACTACCGTGTTGGTAGCATGTTACTACCACGTTACTACCGTGTTGGTAGCATGTTACTACCGCGTTACTACCGTGTTGGTAGCATGTTACTACCGTGTTGGTAGCATGTTACTACCGTGTTGGTAGCATGTTACTACCGTGTTGGTAGCATGTTACTACCGTGTTGGTAGCATGTTACTACCGTGTTTGTAGCATGTTACTACCGCGTTAGTAGCATGTTAGTAGCATGTTACTACCACATTACTACCGTGTTAGTAGCATGTTACTACCGCGTTACTACCGTGTTAGTAGCATGTTACTACCGTGTTAGTAGCATGTTAGTAGCATGTTACTACCGCGTTAGTAGCATGTTAGTAGCATGTTACTACCGCGTTAGTAGCATGTTAGTAGCGTGTTACTACCGCGTTACTACCGTGTTAGTAGCATGTTACTACCGCGTTACTACCGTGTTAGTAGCATGTTACTACTGTCTTGCGACCTGAATTCAGTTACCTTGCCGTCCTCTCCGATACTGAAAACTGTATTCTCATCATAGCTGAACTCAACACTGTACACCTCCCCATCGTGGGCCCTCCAGCTCATAGCGCAGTCATAACGCTGCATGTCTGGAAAATAGAGAAACACATGTTATAACAACTCATAGCGCAGTCATAACGCTGCATGTCTGGAAAATAGAGAAACACATGTTATAACAGCTCATAGCGCAGTCATAACGCTGCATGTCTGTGAAGAGGAGCGAGAAGAACATGTTATAACCACTCATAGCACAGTCACAACGCTGCATGTCTGAAGAGGAGCGAGAAGAACATGTTATAACCACTCATAGCACAGTCACAACGCTGCATGTCTGAAGAGGAGCGAGAAGAACATGTTATAACCACTCATAGCACAGTCACAACGCTGCATGTCTGAAGAGGAGCGAGAAGAACATGTTATAACCACTCATAGCACAGTCACAACACTGCATGTCTGAAGAGGAGCGAGAAGAACATGTTATAACCACTCATAGCACAGTCACAACGCTGCATGTCTGAAGAGGAGCGAGAAGAACATGTTATAACCACTCATAGCACAGTCACAACGCTGCATGTCTGAAGAGGAGCGAGAAGAACATGTTATAACCACTCATAGCACAGTCACAACGCTGCATGTCTGAAGAGGAGCGAGAAGAACATGTTATAACCACTCATAGCGCAGTCACAACGCTGCATGTCTGAAGAGGAGCGAGAAGAACATGTTATAACCACTCATAGCACAGTCACAACGCTGCATGTCTGAAGAGGAGCGAGAAGAACATGTTATAACCACTCATAGCGCAGTCACAACGCTGCATGTCTGAAGAGGAGCGAGAAGAACATGTTATAACCACTCATAGCGCAGTCACAACGCTGCATGTCTGAAGAGGAGCGAGAAGAACATGTTATAACCACTCATAGCGCAGTCACAACGCTGCATGTCTGAAGAGGAGCGAGAAGAACATGTTATAACCACTCATAGCGCAGTCACAACGCTGCATGTCTGAAGAGGAGCGAGAAGAACATGTTATAACCACTCATAGCACAGTCACAACGCTGTATGTCTGAAGAGGAGCGAGAAGAACATGTTATAACCACTCATAGCGCAGTCACAACGCTGCATGTCTGAAGAGGAGCGAGAAGAACATGTTATAACCACTCATAGCACAGTCACAACGCTGCATGTCTGAAGAGGAGCGAGAAGAACATGTTATAACCACTCATAGCACAGTCACAACGCTGCATGTCTGAAGAGGAGCGAGAAGAACATGTTATAACCACTCATAGCGCAGTCACAACGCTGCATGTCTGAAGAGGAGCGAGAAGAACATGTTATAACCACTCATAGCGCAGTCACAACGCTGCATGTCTGAAGAGGAGCGAGAAGAACATGTTATAACCACTCATAGCACAGTCACAACGCTGCATGTCTGAAGAGGAGCGAGAAGAACATGTTATAACCACTCATAGCGCAGTCACAACGCTGCATGTCTGAAGAGGAGCGAGAAGAACATGTTATAACCACTCATAGCGCAGTCACAACGCTGCATGTCTGAAGAGGAGCGAGAAGAACATGTTATAACCACTCATAGCGCAGTCACAACGCTGCATGTCTGAAGAGGAGCGAGAAGAACATGTTATAACCACTCATAGCGCAGTCACAACGCTGCATGTCTGAAGAGGAGCGAGAAGAACATGTTATAACCACTCATAGCACAGTCACAACGCTGCATGTCTGAAGAGGAGCGAGAAGAACATGTTATAACCACTCATAGCGCAGTCACAACGCTGCATGTCTGAAGAGGAGCGAGAAGAACATGTTATAACCACTCATAGCACAGTCACAACGCTGCATGTCTGAAGAGGAGCGAGAAGAACATGTTATAACCACTCATAGCACAGTCACAACGCTGCATGTCTGAAGAGGAGCGAGAAGAACATGTTATAACCACTCATAGCGCAGTCACAACGCTGCATGTCTGAAGAGGAGCGAGAAGAACATGTTATAACCACTCATAGCGCAGTCACAACGCTGCATGTCTGAAGAGGAGCGAGAAGAACATGTTATAACCACTCATAGCGCAGTCACAACGCTGCATGTCTGAAGAGGAGCGAGAAGAACATGTTATAACCACTCATAGCGCAGTCACAACGCTGCATGTCTGAAGAGGAGCGAGAAGAACATGTTATAACCACTCATAGCGCAGTCACAACGCTGCATGTCTGAAGAGGAGCGAGAAGAACATGTTATAACCACTCATAGCACAGTCATAACGCTGCATGTCTGAAGAGGAGCGAGAAGAACATGTTATAACCACTCATAGCACAGTCACAACGCTGCATGTCTGAAGAGGAGCGAGAAGAACATGTTATAACCACTCATAGCGCAGTCACAACGCTGCATGTCTGAAGAGGAGCGAGAAGAACATGTTATAACCACTCATAGCGCAGTCACAACGCAGCATGTCTGAAGAGGAGCGAGAAGAACATGTTATAACCACTCATAGCGCAGTCACAACGCTGCATGTCTGAAGAGGAGCGAGAAGAACATGTTATAACCACTCATAGCGCAGTCACAACGCTGCATGTCTGAAGAGGAGCGAGAAGAACATGTTATAACCACTCATAGCGCAGTCACAACGCTGCATGTCTGAAGAGGAGCGAGAAGAACATGTTATAACCACTCATAGCACAGTCACAACGCTGCATGTCTGAAGAGGAGCGAGAAGAACATGTTATAACCACTCATAGCACAGTCACAACGCTGCATGTCTGAAGAGGAGCGAGAAGAACATGTTATAACCACTCATAGCACAGTCATAACGCTGCATGTCTGAAGAGGAGCGAGAAGAACATGTTATAACCACTCATAGCGCAGTCACAACGCTGCATGTCTGAAGAGGAGCGAGAAGAACATGTTATAACCACTCATAGCGCAGTCACAACGCTGCATGTCTGAAGAGGAGCGAGAAGAACATGTTATAACCACTCATAGCACAGTCACAACGCTGCATGTCTGAAGAGGAGCGAGAAGAACATGTTATAACCACTCATAGCGCAGTCACAACGCTGCATGTCTGAAGAGGAGCGAGAAGAACATGTTATAACCACTCATAGCGCAGTCACAACGCTGCATGTCTGAAGAGGAGCGAGAAGAACATGTTATAACCACTCATAGCACAGTCACAACGCTGCATGTCTGAAGAGGAGCGAGAAGAACAGAATCTCCACTGAAGTCAGGTTTCATTCAAGTAATTCTATATTCACAGCCTCCTCTTCACTCAGAGACCTCATTGCAGTCAGCTATGTCAACACCCCGAGATCTAGTAATTAGTGCCTGCAGTATGTCAAGCGTTATAGCGCATCATGAAGAGACTATTCATCCCACATCTATCTATTATCACCTGCAAATCAAAATCTCCATGAAGAGCAAAAGTCAACCAAATGAGTGGGAGTAAATGAATGGACTTTACCGAACAGTCGAACCAGGCCGTCGGCAGCTCCAGTTACCAGTAGGTTTCCGTTGTGGTTGAAGGCTGTACAGTTGATGGCTACAGGACCAGGCTCCAGAGAGAACTGAAGCTGAGGACGATGGGATAGGACATGGAGATATCACATGGTTCGGTGAGGGGAAAGACAGGAACGAGGAGACAGGCCTTTAACTTCAGACGGGTAGAGTGTACATGTAACAGATTTATATAATATATCGTACATATCTATAAATTGTATCTATAATATAATATTTAATAATATGAAATAATCAAATAATATTTTCGACAATGTTTTAGCAAAATAAAGTTCCTGATCTCAGAAAAATACCATCAAGTTGCCCCCTTCAACTTTAAACTAGAACGGCAAGCAACCCTGGAGAATGAGAAAAATACCATCAAGTTGCCCCCTTCAACTTTAAACTAGAACGGCAAGCAACCCTGGAGAATGAGAAAAATACCATCAAGTTGCCCCTTCAACTTTAAACTAGAACGGCAAGCAACCCTGGAGAATGAGAAAAATACCATCAAGTTGCCCCTTCAACTTTAAACTAGAACTGCAAGCAACCCTGGAGAATGAGAAAAATACCATCAAGTTGCCCCCTTCAACTTTAAACTAGAACGGCAAGCAACCCTGGAGAATGAGAAAAATACCATCAAGTTGCCCCCTTCAACTTTAAACTAGAACTGCAAGCAACACTGGAGAATGAGAAAAATACCATCAAGTTGCCCCCTTCAACTTTAAACTAGAACGGCAAGCAACCCTGGAGAATGAGAAAAATACCATCAAGTTGCCCCCTTCAACTTTAAACTAGAACGGCAAGCAACACTGGAGAATGAGAAAAATACCATCAAGTTGCCCCCTTCAACTTTAAACTAGAACGGCAAGCAACACTGGAGAATGAGAAAAATACCATCAAGTTGCCCCCTTCAACTTTAAACTAGAACGGCAAGCAACACTGGAGAATGAGAAAAATACCATCAAGTTGCCCCCTTCAACTTTAAACTAGAACGGCAAGCAACACTGGAGAATGAGAAAAATACCATCAAGTTGCCCCCTTCAACTTTAAACTAGAACGGCAAGCAACACTGGAGAATGAGAAAAATACCATCAAGTTGCCCCTTCAACTTTAAACTAGAACGGCAAGCAACACTGGAGAATGAGAAAAATACCATCAAGTTGCCCCCTTCAACTTTAAACTAGAACGGCAAGCAACACTGGAGAATGAGAAAAATACCATCAAGTTGCCCCCTTCAACTTTAAACTAGAACTGCAAGCAACCCTGGAGAATGAGAAAAATACCATCAAGTTGCCCCCTTCAACTTTAAACTAGAACTGCAAGCAACCCTGGAGAATGAGAAAAATACCATCAAGTTGCCCCTTCAACTTTAAACTAGAACTGCAAGCAACACTGGAGAATGAGAAAAATACCATCAAGTTGCCCCCTTCAACTTTAAACTAGAACGGCAAGCAACACTGGAGAATGAGAAAAATACCATCAAGTTGCCCCCTTCAACTTTAAACTAGAACGGCAAGCAACACTGGAGAATGAGAAAAATACCATCAAGTTGCCCCCTTCAACTTTAAACTAGAACGGCAAGCAACACTGGAGAATGAGAAAAATACCATCAAGTTGCCCCCTTCAACTTTAAACTAGAACGGCAAGCAACACTGGAGAATGAGAAAAATACCATCAAGTTGCCCCCTTCAACTTTAAACTAGAACGGCAAGCAACACTGGAGAATGAGAAAAATACCATCAAGTTGCCCCCTTCAACTTTAAACTAGAACGGCAAGCAACACTGGAGAATGAGAAAAATACCATCAAGTTGCCCCCTTCAACTTTAAACTAGAACTGCAAGCAACCCTGGAGAATGAGAAAAATACCATCAAGTTGCCCCCTTCAACTTTAAACTAGAACTGCAAGCAACCCTGGAGAATGAGAAAATACCATCAAGTTGCCCCCTTCAACTTTAAACTAGAACTGCAAGCAACACTGGAGAATGAGAAAAATACCATCAAGTTGCCCCCTTCAACTTTAAACTAGAACTGCAAGCAACACTGGAGAATGAGAAAAATACCATCAAGTTGCCCCCTTCAACTTTAAACTAGAACTGCAAGCAACACTGGAGAATGAGAAAAATACCATCAAGTTGCCCCCTTCAACTTTAAACTATAACTGCAAGCAACACTGGAGAATGAGAAAAATACCATCAAGTTGCCCCCTTCAACTTTAAACTATAACGGCAAGCAACACTGGAGAATGAGAAAAATACCATCAAGTTGCCCCTTCAACTTTAAACTAGAACGGCAAGCAACACTGGAGAATGAGAAAAATACCATCAAGTTGCCCCCTTCAACTTTAAACTATAACGGCAAGCAACACTGGAGAATGAGAAAAATACCATCAAGTTGCCCCCTTCAACTTTAAACTATAACGGCAAGCAACACTGGAGAATGAGAAAAATACCATCAAGTTGCCCCCTTCAACTTTAAACTAGAACGGCAAGCAACACTGGAGAATGAGAAAAATACCATCAAGTTGCCCCCTTCAACTTTAAACTAGAACGGCAAGCAACACTGGAGAATGAGAAAAATACCATCAAGTTGCCCCTTCAACTTTAAACTAGAACGGCAAGCAACACTGGAGAATGAGAAAAATACCATCAAGTTGCCCCCTTCAACTTTAAACTAGAACGGCAAGCAACACTGGAGAATGAGAAAAATACCATCAAGTTGCCCCCTTCAACTTTAAACTAGAACGGCAAGCAACACTGGAGAATGAGAAAAATACCATCAAGTTGCCCCCTTCAACTTTAAACTAGAACGGCAAGCAACACTGGAGAATGAGAAAAATACCATCAAGTTGCCCCCTTCAACTTTAAACTAGAACGGCAAGCAACACTGGAGAATGAGAAAAATACCATCAAGTTGCCCCCTTCAACTTTAAACTAGAACTGCAAGCAACCCTGGAGAATGAGAAAAATACCATCAAGTTGCCCCCTTCAACTTTAAACTAGAACTGCAAGCAACCCTGGAGAATGAGAAAAATACCATCAAGTTGCCCCCTTCAACTTTAAACTAGAACTGCAAGCAACACTGGAGAATGAGAAAAATACCATCAAGTTGCCCCCTTCAACTTTAAACTAGAACTGCAAGCAACACTGGAGAATGAGAAAAATACCATCAAGTTGCCCCCTTCAACTTTAAACTAGAACTGCAAGCAACACTGGAGAATGAGAAAAATACCATCAAGTTGCCCCCTTCAACTTTAAACTATAACTGCAAGCAACACTGGAGAATGAGAAAAATACCATCAAGTTGCCCCCTTCAACTTTAAACTATAACGGCAAGCAACACTGGAGAATGAGAAATATACCATCAAGTTGCCCCCTTCAACTTTAAACTAGAACGGCAAGCAACACTGGAGAATGAGAAAAATACCATCAAGTTGCCCCCTTCAACTTTAAACTAGAATGGCAAGCAACACTGGAGAATGAGAAAAATACCATCAAGTTGCCCCCTTCAACTTTAAACTAGAACGGCAAGCAACACTGGAGAATGAGAAAAATACCATCAAGTTGCCCCCTTCAACTTTAAACTAGAACTGCAAGCAACACTGGAGAATGAGAAAAATACCATCAAGTTACCCCCTTCAACTTTAAACTAGAACTGCAAGCAACACTGGAGAATGAGAAAAATACCATCAAGTTACCCCCTTCAACTTTAAACTATAACTGCAAGCAACACTGGAGAATGAGAAAAATACCATCATAGTACACGTGTTTGGGTGATATTGTACACGTGTTTGGGTGACATTGTATGCGTGTTTGGGTGACATTGTATGCGTGTTTGGGTGACATTGTACACGTGTTTTGAGTGACATAGTACACGTGTTTGGGTGACATTGTATGCGTGTTTGGGTGACATAGTACACATGCTTTGAGTGACATAGTACACGTGTTTGGGTGATATTGTACACGTGTTTGAGTGACATAGTACATGTGTTTTGAGTGACATAGTACACGTGTTTGGGTGACATTGTATGCATGTTTTGGTGACATGTTTCCTACAGCAGTACCTGCTGTTTGACGGTCTTGGTGTCCCAGAGCAGCAGCTGTCCAGAGACAGAGAGGTGATTGGGGAGCCGTGGTACTGTCTCCGTCACACTCCCAGAGCGCCCAGGCCCAGCGTGTGCTGCTGCAGAACACACAAAGGATGTCCCGCTGGGGCTGCAGGCCAGGGACAGGATCCTACACAACACCACGCAGGGACAGGAGACACCAGACAGATCAGTCACAGTACAGTAATGCCTTCCATAATTAAACCTCTTCATGAGACACCAGACAGATCAGTCAGTACAGTAATGCCTTTCATAATTAAACCTCTTCATGAGACACCAGACAGATCAGTCAGTGCAGTAATGCCTTCCATTATTAAACCTCTTCATGAGACACCAGACAGATCAGTCAGTACAGTAATGCCTTCCATTATTAAACCTCTTCATGAGACACCAGACAGATCAGTCAGTGCAGTAATGCCTTCCATTATTAAACCTCTTCATGAGACACCAGACAGATCAGTCAGTGCAGTAATGCCTTCCATAATTAAACCTCTTCATGAGACACCAGACAGATCAGTCAGTACAGTAATGCCTTCCATTACTAAACCTCTTCATGAGACACCAGACAGATCAGTCAGTGCAGTAATGCCTTCCATTATTAAACCTCTTCATGAGACACCAGACAGATCAGTCAGTGCAGTAATGCCTTCCATAATTAAACCTCTTCATGAGACACCAGACAGATCAGTCAGTGCAGTAATGCCTTCCATAATTAAACCTCTTCTGGAGACACCAGACAGATTAAGATGGAGAATCTCCATAGAATTGTTGTTGTTGCCCGGGACTAGGCTTAATCTGTGTCTGGGAATCCACCCCTCTGATGAGACATGGAGACTTCTGCTACAGATATCCATTACTCCAACCATGGCTGCTGTGTCAAATCACTCTGGATAAGAGGCACTTAGCTTACCGTGAATGAGTCTCGTCTATGGTCATCTCATACAGGTTCTTCTTAGCATTAGTGTCGTATAGCCGCACCGTACCCACACCACTGCCCAGCAACAGCTATTAAAAAAAAGGGACGCAAGACCAAAGACCGTATTACTGGTGGGGGTGGGGGGTTCCACTTTCCCACCTCACCCTGCAAACAGTCAGAGAACAAGGTGCTGAGGACTGAGGATGCCATAACTACCTCATGTAAACATAGACCAGGTGGGATTGTGTTCGTCAGCCAATGAGAACAGACTGAAACAGGAAGGGACAACTGGGACTTGTCCAATAAGACATGTTTTGTTTTTTTCCTAGGGATGTACCCTAATGAACATAGCCCTGATGTGCTGTGTTGAGGTTAGAGGTCAGAGGTCATACTAGTCTGTCAGGCTCCCACTCCAGAGAGAGCACAGGGTTAGAGAAGCTGTGTTAAGGTCAGAGCCCCATTATTGTGTGGCCGTGATGCCCCCTAAAAATATCTGTGCCTTGTGGCCAAAGTGGCCCTTGGGTTGAATATAATTACAATAATTCCTTCAGGCTGCCAATCGCCATGCTCCGAACCACCCACTCACATGACTCTCTCAGATATCTCAATTCTTATTAGCCAATGCCTGTCACATGATCGGGCCCTTCTCAGGTCGGCTACTAGTGAAGACAGACACATCGGGGTGCCCTAGCAAAGGGCCGTGGTGCCCTAGCAGAGGGCCTTGGTGCCCTGGCAGATACCCTTGGTGCCCTATCAGAGGGCCTTGGTGCCCTAGCAGAGGGCCTTGGTGCCCTAGCAGAGGGCCTTGGTGCCCTAGCAGAGGGCCGTGGTGCCCTAGCAGAGGGCCGTGGTGCCCTAGCAGAGGGCCTTGGTGCCCTAGCAGATACCCTTGGTGCCCTAGCAGAGGGCCTTGGTGCCCTAGCAGAGGGCCTTGGTGCCCTAGCAGAGTGCCGTGGTGCCCTAGCAGAGTGCCGTGGTGCCCTAGCAGAGGGCCGTGGTGCCCTAGCAGAGGGCCGTGGTGCCCTAGCAGAGGACCGTGGTGCCCTAGCAGAGGGCCTTGGTGCCCTAGCAGAGGGCCGTGGTGCCCTAGCAGAGGGCCGTGGTGCCCTAGCAGAGGGCCTTGGTGCCCTATCAGAGGGCCGTGGTGCCCTAGCAGAGGGCCGTGGTGCCCTAGCAGAGGGCCGTGGTGCCCTAGCAGATACCCTTGGTGCCCTAGCAGAGGGCCGTGGTGCCCTAGCAGAGGGCCGTGGTGCCCTAGCAGAGGGCCTTGGTGCCCTAGCAGAGGGCCTTGGTGCCCTAGCAGAGGGCCTTGGTGCCCTAGCAGAGGGCCTTGGTGCCCTAGCAGAGGGCCTTGGTGCCCTAGCAGAGTGCCGTGGTGCCCTAGCAGAGTGCCGTGGTGCCCTAGCAGGTACCCTTGGTGCCCTAGCAGAGTGCCGTGGTGCCCTAGCAGAGGGCCGTGGTGCCCTAGCAGAGGGCCGTGGTGCCCTAGCAGAGGGCCGTGGTGCCCTAGCAGAGGGCCGTGGTGCCCTAGCAGAGGGCCGTGGTGCTCTAGCAGAGGGCCTTGGTGCCCTAGCAGAGGCCCCTTGGTGCCCTGGAAAGATGATTGGCTACCTCTTGAAGGCCAAATGACCTTGCCCCCTAAAAAATAAACACAAAATTCCAGGCCTAGTTGAGGTCAGAGGTCATACCAGTCTGTCAGGCTTGGTGGCCCACTCCAGGGACAGCAGAGGAGACTTGGACATGATGGTGGCCTTGGTCTGCATGATGGGGTTGAAGGACCACACCTTGATGACCCCGTCCACGTCCAAACTGGCTACCCTCCTCCCTGAGCAGTCCACCCTGGGACCGGAGACAGGAGACACAGTGAACATACACGAGGGAGCTGGACCTCATTAACACCCCTTTCAAAACACTGAACCGTACCGTGTTGTGTCTTCTATTTGACCAGGACAGTTGACTGAGAACACATTCTCATTTACTACAAAGACCTAGGGAATAGTTACAGGGATGAATGAGCCAATTGTAAGCTGGGGATGATTAGGTGATCGTGGTGGTTTGAGGCCCAGATTTTGAATTTAGCCAGGACACTCTTACGATAAGTGCCATGGGATCTTTAGTGACCACAGAGAGTCAGGACACCCGTTTAACGTCCCATCCGAAAGACAGCACCCCATACACAGGGCAATGTCCCCAATCACTGCCCTGGAGCATTGGGATATATATATATTTTAAAACGAGAGGAAAGAGTGCCTCCTACTGGCCCTCCAACACCACTTCCAACTCTGACATTTTATTTTCACATTGTCCTTTCCAGCATGGTTCCATGGCCAGGGCAGTACAACTCTGTTACTATGGTGGATGTGTAACCAGGGCAGTACAGCTCTGTTACTATAGTGGATGTGTAACCAGGGCAGTACAGCTCTGTTACTATGGTGGATGTGTAACCAGGGCAGTACAACTCTGTTACTATGGTGGATGTGTAACCAGGGCAGTACAGCTCTGTTACTATGGTGGATGTGTAACCAGGGCAGTACAGCTCTGTTACTATGGTGGATGTGTAACCAGGGCAGTACAGCTCTGTTGCTATGGTGGATGTGTAACCAGGGCAGTACAGCTCTGTTGCTATGGTGGATGTGTAACCAGGGCAGTACAGCTGTGTTTGGCTCAGTAAGGAGAACAGATATCTAACACTGGAAAGTGTACTCAGTATATCCCAGTGATCAATATCTCTGATTACTCAGTATATCCCAGTGATCAATATATCTGATTACTCAGTATATCCCAGTGATCAATATCTCTGATTACTCAGTATATCCCAGTGATCAATATCTCTGATTACTCAGTATATCCCGGTGATCAATATCTCTGATTACTCAGTATATCCCAGTGATCAATATCTCTGATTACTCAGTATATCCCAGTGATCAATATCTCTGATTACTCAGTATATCCCAGTGATCAATATGTCTGATTACTGTAGTAGATCAATAATGTTCACTCCACTAGACGCTGACTGTACAGGTGTGTCGTCACGGTGATGTCCTACCTGCAGTACATGATCGAGGAGTGATGCTCTCCGTACTCTTCCTGACTGAGCTTGATGAAGGGATGTTCCACCCCCAGCACCCCTGTACCCCTCTGTCCCTCCCCGCTGACCTGTGTCTGGCTGGGGGGAGGAGGGTCTACCGGGTCACTGCTGGTGGTCCCCCCCTCTAGTTGAGGCTCTGGGTCCCCACTCTCCCCTCTCTTCTCAGGCACCTGAAAGACGAGACGGATTTAGCTTCCTGATAATACAATAATAATATTCACTATTCCCCCTACTTCCCTACTTCCATACTCCCCCCTACTTCCCCCTACTTCACTACTTCACTACTTCACTACTTCCCCCTACTTCACTACTTCACTACTTCCCCCTACTTCCCTACATCACTACTTCACTACTTCCCCCTACTTCACTACTTCCCCCTACTTCCCCCTACTTCACTACTTCCCCCTACTTCACTACTTCCCCCTACTTCACTACCTCCCTACTTCCCCCTACTTCACTACTTCCCCCTACTTCACTACTTCCCCCTACTTCACTACTTCACTACTTCCCCCTACTTCACTACCTCCCTACTTCACTACTTCCCCCTACTCCCCCCTACTTCACTACTTCCCCATACCTCCCTACTTCCCCCTACTTCCCTACTTCCCTACTTCACTACTTCCATACTTCCCTACTTCCCCCTACTTCACTACTTCCATACTTCACTACTTCCATACTTCCCCATACTTCCCTACTTCCCACACTTCCCCCTACTTCACTACTTCCATACTTCCCTACTTCACTACTTCCATACTTCCCCATACTTCCCTACTTCCCCATACTTCCCCCTACTTCACTACTTCCATACTTCCCTACTTCCCCCTACTTCACTACTTCCATACTTCACTACTTCCATACTTCCCCATACTTCCCTACTTCCCACACTTCCCCCTAATTCCCCCTACTTCACTACTTCCATACTTCCCCCTACTTCCCATACCTCCCCATACTTCCCTACTTCACACACTCCCCCCTACTTCCATACTTCCCCTACTTCCCATACTTCCCTACTTCCCCACTTCCCACACTTCCCCCTACTTCCCATACTTCACTACTTCCATACTTCACTACTTCCCATACTTCCCTACTTCCCATACCTCCCCATACTTCTCTACTTCCATACTTCTCTACTTCCCTACTTCCCATACTTCCCATACTTCCCTACTTCCCATACTTCCCTACTTCCCATACTTCCCTACTTCCCATACCTCCCCATACTTCCCATACCTCTCCATACTTCCCACACTTCCCCCTACTTCCCGTACTTCCCTACTTCCCATACTTCCCTACTTCACATACTTCACTACTTCCCCATACTTCCCTACTTCCCTACTTCCCTACTTCCCCATACTTCCCATACTTCACTACTTCCATACTTCACTACTTTCCATACTTCCATACTCTCCTACTTCCCATACTTCACTACTTCCCATACTTCCCCAATTCCCATACTTCCCTACTTCCATACTTCACTACTTCCCATACTTCACATCTTCCCATACTTCCATACTTCCATACTTCCATACTTCTCTTTGGACCCCATATACAGACGTGGGATCTTAATTTGACCCATTTCGTCACAGGGGGAAAATAATCCTGCAACAGGAGGATTTGAATGTCTATATAATATTTAAAATGTCTGTCAGTCGGCAGCTGGAAGCTGTGATCGTAGGTTACAATAGCTTAAGACTGCAGGTCCACTGGTCATCAAGTAGCCTATGTAGACTACGTGCAGGTTACAGCGTGTCTCGTGGGAATTCTTATGTGGGTTATAGTACATGAACAACACTTGTAGGGGTAGAGGTATTTTTCGTTCGGGGAAATCTTTTTTTATTTTCTTTAGATCAGTTGTTTTACTACAGTGCATTTGGAAAGCACCCCCTTATTCTAAAATGTATGAAATAGTTTCTCCCCCCCCCCTCATCAATCTACACACAATACCTCATAATGACATCACAATATCCCATAATGACATCACAATACCCCATAATGACATCACAATAGGAATGTGCACCAAAGCTGTTGCCAGAGAATGCAATGTTCATTTCTCTCCATAAGTCACCTTCAACGTCATTTTAGAGAATTTGGCAGTACGTCCAACCGGCCTCACAACCGCAGACTACGTGTATGGCGTGGTTTGGGCGAGTGGTATGCTGATGTCAACGTTGTGAACAGAATGCCCTATTGTTGTGCCATTCATCTGCCACCATCAACTCGTGTTTCAGCATGATAATGCACGACCCCATGTCGGAAGGATCGGTACACAATTCCTGGAAGCTGAACATGTCCTTCCCAGTTCTTCTATGGCCTGCATGCTCACCAGACATGTCACCCATTGAACATGTTTGAGAGACTCTGGATCAACATGTACGACAGTGTGTATCCAGCCACTTCGCACAGCCACTGAAGAGGAGCGGGACAACATTCCACAGGCCACGATCAACTCTATGCGAAGGAGATGTGTGTCACGCTGCATGAGGCAAATGGTGGTCAGTGACTGGTTTTCTGATCCCATGTCCTACCCTTCTTTAAGTATCTGTAACTAACAGATGCATATCTGTATTCTCAGCAGAGTATGTGAGCGGAGCGAGGAGCGGAACGTGCTCAATTTCACTGGAGCGAGATTTCCAAAGGCTGGAGGTCGGTCTTCTCGCCTGCTCCAATTTCTCTCCAGTAGCACTCACTTCAGGAGCTCAGGGCATGCCGGCCCAGCATGCATTTGGAGTCTACTTGTGTGCTGCTATAGCTCCTTGCTATAGCTGCTGTCATCTAGTGTGCTAAATGTTTTCATACAGAAACTGATAAAACACAGTCATGTCGAATCAACTCCGATTCCCAGTCATGAATCGTAGTTCCGGTTCCGGTTGGAGCGAGCGGTCGCATCTACACTTCGGTCCGCAGGTAGTATAACTTTTCATTACATTTCATTACATTTCGTTATAGTACAACGGTTTGATTTGTCTTATCTTAGCAATTTCTTCTTAGCTAGCTACATAGCCGTCTTTGTATCAACGTCAATTGCATATTATCGTATTTCGTCGTCCTAACGTATCTGCCCAGCAGCTAGCTAAGCAGCTAGCTAACATCCACTGTCCACTAGCACTGTAGAAACTATTACACTCAACTGAACGACTCGATTAGCGTAGTGTCAGCTAGCTACATAGTTGTCTTCGCTGTCTTTGCATCCAAGATAATTGTGCAGTTTAGAGTGTGTAGACTTAGAGTGATTATCTTAATTTACCGAGGTTAGCTAGCCAGCTATTTGTCGTCCTTAACGTAGGAAATGCTGCTAGCTAGCTAGCCAACAGCTAGCCAACCTACCGAATTGAACTCCAACTACCCGGTCAACATTCCGCGTCGCTCCACAGGTAGTATCACATTTTTCATTTCACTTCATTACAGTACAACGGTTTGATTTGTTTGATCGTAGCTAGCCAGCTACATAGCCGTCTTTGTATCTAAGACAATTGTGTAGTCTAGAGCGATTTTCTAGGTTAGCTGGCCAGCTATTGTCGTTCTTTCAACGTAACTAGCCAGCTAGCCCCCGAATAGCAGCACAGTAGTAACTATTACAGTACAACGGTTTGTTTTGTTTGATCGTAGCTAGCTAGCTACATAGCCGTCTTTGTATCTAAGACAATTGTGTAGCCTAGAGCGATTTTCTAGGTTAGCTGGCCAGCTATTGTCGTTCTCTTAACGTAGCTAGCCAGCTAGCCCCCGAATAGCAGCACTGTAGTAACTATTACAGTACAACGGTTTGTTTTGTTTGATCGTAGCTAGCTAGCTACATAGCCGTCTTTGTATCTAAGTCAATTGTTTAGCCTAGAGCGATTTTCTAGGTTAGCTACATCGCAGCCACTACCAGCTAGCCTACTCCAGCAGTACTGTATCATTTCAATCATTTTAGTCTATAAGATTCTTGCTACGTAAGCTTAACTTTCTGAACATTCGAGACGTGTAGTCCACTTGTCATTCCAATCTCCTTTGCATTAGCGTAGCCTCTTCTGTACCCTGTCAACTATGTGTCTATCTATCCCTGTTCTCTCCTCTCTGCACAGACCATACAAACGCTCCACACCGCGTGGCCGCGGCCACCCTAATCTGGTGGTCCCAGCGCGCACGACCCACGTGGAGTTCCTGGTCTCCGGTAGCCTCTGGAACTGCCGATCTGCGGCCAACAAGGCAGAGTTCATCTCAGCCTATGCCTCCCTCCAGTCCCTCGACTTCCTGGCACTGACGGAAACATGGATCACCACAGATAACACTGCTACTCCTACTGCTCTCTCTTCGTCCGCCCACGTGTTCTCGCACACCCGAGAGCTTCTGGTCAGCGGGGTGGTGGCACCGGGATCCTCATCTCTCCCAAGTGGTCATTCTCTCTCTCTCCCCTTACCCATCTATCTATCGCCTCCTTTGAATTCCATGCTGTCACAGTTACCAGCCCTTTCAAGCTTAACATCCTTATCATTTATCGCCCTCCAGGTTCCCTCGGAGAGTTCATCAATGAGCTTGATGCCTTGATAAGCTCCTTTCCTGAGGACGGCTCACCTCTCACAGTCCTGGGCGACTTTAACCTCCCCACGTCTACCTTTGACTCATTCCTCTCTGCCTCCTTCTTTCCACTCCTCTCCTCTTTTGACCTCACCCTCTCACCTTCCCCCCTACTCACAAGGCAGGCAATACGCTCGACCTCATCTTTACTAGATGCTGTTCTTCCACTAACCTCATTGCAACTCCCCTCCAAGTCTCCGACCACTACCTTGTATCCTTTTCCCTCTCGCTCTCATCCAACACTTCCCACACTGCCCCTACTCGGATGGTATCGCGCCGTCCCAACCTTCGCTCTCTCTCCCCCGCTACTCTCTCCTCTTCCATCCTATCATCTCTTCCCTCTGCTCATACCTTCTCCAACCTTTCTCCTGAGTCTGCCTCCTCAACCCTCCTCTCTTCCCTTTCTGCATCCTTTGACTCTCTATGTCCCCTATCCTCCAGGCCGGCTCGGTCCTCCCCCCCGCTCCGTGGCTCGATGACTCATTGCGAGCTCACAGAACAGAGCTCCGGGCAGCCGAGCGGAAATGGAGGAAAACTCGCCTCCCTGCGGACCTGGCATCCTTTCACTCCCTCCTCTCTACATTTTCCTCCTCTGTCTCTGCTGCTAAAGCCACTTTCTACCACTCTAAATTCCAAGCATCTGCCTCTAACCCTAGGAAGCTCTTTGCCACCTTCTCCTCCCTCCTGAATCCTCCTCCCCCTCCCCCCTCCTCCCTCTCTGCAGATGACTTCGTCAACCATTTTGAAAAGAAGGTCGACGACATCCGATCCTCGTTTGCTAAGTCAAACGACACCGCTGGTTCTGCTCACACTGCCCTACCCTGTGCTCTGACCTCTTTCTCCCCTCTCTCTCCAGATGAAATCTCGCTTCTTGTGACGGCCGGCCGCCCAACAACCTGCCCGCTTGACCCTATCCCCTCCTCTCTTCTCCAGACCATTTCCGGGGACCTTCTCCCTTACCTCACCTCGCTCATCAACTCATCCCTGACCGCTGGCTACGTCCCTTCCGTCTTCAAGAGAGCGAGAGTTGCACCCCTTCTGAAAAAACCTACACTCGATCCCTCCGATGTCAACAACTACAGACCAGTATCCCTTCTTTCTTTTCTCTCCAAAACTCTTGAACGTGCCGTCCTTGGCCAGCTCTCCCACTATCTCTCTCAGAATGACCTTCTTGATCCAAATCAGTCAGGTTTCAAGACTAGTCATTCAACTGAGACTGCTCTTCTCTGTATCACGGAGGCGCTCCGCACTGCTAAAGCTAACTCTCTCTCCTCTGCTCTCATCCTTCTAGACCTATCGGCTGCCTTCGATACTGTGAACCATCAGATCCTCCTCTCCACCCTCTCCGAGTTGGGCATCTCCGGCGCGGCCCACGCTTGGATTGCGTCCTACCTGACAGGTCGCTCCTACCAGGTGGCGTGGCGAGAATCTGTCTCCTCGCCACGCGCTCTCACCACTGGTGTCCCCCAGGGCTCTGTTCTAGGCCCTCTCCTATTCTCGCTATACACCAAGTCACTTGGTTCTGTCATAACCTCACATGGTCTCTCCTATCATTGCTATGCAGACGACACACAATTAATCTTCTCCTTTCCCCCTTCTGATGACCAGGTGGCGAATCGCATCTCTGCATGTCTGGCAGACATATCAGTGTGGATGACGGATCACCACCTCAAGCTGAACCTCGGCAAGACGGAGCTGCTCTTCCTCCCGGGGAAGGACTGCCCGTTCCATGATCTCGCCATCACGGTTGACAACTCCATTGTGTCCTCCTCCCAGAGCGCTAAGAACCTTGGCGTGATCCTGGACAACACCCTGTCGTTCTCAACCAACATCATGGCGGTGGCCCGTTCCTGTAGGTTCATGCTCTACAACATCCGCAGAGTACGACCCTGCCTCACACAGGAAGCGGCGCAGGTCCTAATCCAGGCACTTGTCATCTCCCGTCTGGATTACTGCAACTCGCTGTTGGCTGGGCTCCCTGCCTGTGCCATTAAACCCCTACAACTCATCCAGAACGCCGCAGCCCGTCTGGTGTTCAACCTTCCCAAGTTCTCTCACGTCACCCCGCTCCTCCGCTCTCTCCACTGGCTTCCAGTTGAAGCTCGCATCCGCTACAAGACCATGGTGCTTGCCTACGGAGCTGTGAGGGGAACGGCACCGCAGTACCTCCAGGCTCTGATCAGGCCCTACACCCAAGCAAGGGCACTGCGTTCATCCACCTCTGGCCTGCTCGCCTCCCTACCATTGAGGAAGTACAGTTCCCGCTCAGCCCAGTCAAAACTGTTCGCTGCTCTGGCCCCCCAATGGTGGAACAAACTCCCTCACGACGCCAGGACAGCGGAGTCAATCACCACCTTCCGGAGACACCTGAAACCCCACCTCTTCAAGGAATACCTAGGATAAGATAAGTAATCCTTCTCACCACCCCCCCTTAATGATTTAGATGCACTATTGTAAAGTGGCTGTTCCACTGGATGTCAGAAGGTGAATTCACCAATTTGTAAGTCGCTCTGGATAAGAGCGTCTGCTAAATGACTTAAATGTAAATGTAAAATGTAAATGTCGAATCAACTCCGATTCCCAGTCATGTCGAATCAACTCCGATTCCCAGTCATGTCGAATCAACTCCGATTCCCAGTCATGTCGAACCAACTCCGATTCCCAGTCATGCCAAATCAACTCCGATTCCCAGTCATGTCGAATCAACTCCGATTCCCAGTCATGTCGAATCAACTCCGATTCCCAGTCATGCCAAATCAACTCCGATTCCCAGTCATGTCGAACCAACTCCGATTCCCAGTCATGTCGAACCAACTCCGATTCCCAGTCATGTCGAATCAACTCCGATTCCCAGTCATGCCAAATCAACTCCGATTCCCAGTCATGTCGAATCAACTCCGATTCCCAGTCATGTCGAATCAACTCCGATTCCCAGTCATGTCGAATCAACTCCGATTCCCAGTCATGTCGAATCAACTCCGATTCCCAGTCATGTCGAATCAACTCCGATTCCCAGTCATGTCGAACCAACTCCGATTCCCAGTCATGTCGAACCAACTCCGATTCCCAGTCATGTCGAATCAACTCCGATTCCCAGTCATGTCGAATCAACTCCGATTCCCAGTCATGTCGAATCAACTCCGATTCCCAGTCATGTCGAACCAACTCCAATTCCCTGTCATGTGTTTTTGTTCTCCCGTGTGTTATTTGTAGTAATACATTGTTATTGGTTACTGTTGTCGGGTTTAGAGCGCGCAACAAAGGCCTTTCACTCTACTGTGCATGTGACGATAAAACTTGAATGGTGTTGCCATGGCATTTCCATTGTTCTGGTCATTCCGATTGACCTCTTTGGAATGTAACATGTAAATAGAACGTCATTATACTTCTGTGGCTTATTGAAGGAGGGAAAGCCAGGAATTTGGTAACAGAAAGTGGAATTCAATTCTAAATATGTCCACTAGGCAACATCCTTTCCTTAGTAATACAGTAGGTGAAACCTGAATTTGTGGCTTGGAGAAGAGCTCCTTCCTTTCCTTCTCGTGGTCCTGGTGTCGTCTCTGTCTGGGGTGGGAAGTAGACCCAGCCTGCTGATCACTGGTTCCCCCAGAGCTATAGACCGGCCTGGGCTCCTTGGAGGCCGCTACTGGGTCCTTGGGCTTCACAGAATAAGATACATGAAAGCGGTTTGTTTTCCAAAACACAGTTAAGTCTGTAATCAAAAACACCCATCATAAGTATTTACCCCCCCCCCCCCCACACACACACACACACACACACTTTATTGTGTTACAAATTGGGATTGAAATGTATTTTTTTTTAATTGTCAACGATCTACACAAAATACTCTGTAATGATTAATGAAAAATAAACAATAATACTGTATAATAAACATTAATACTGTATACTGTATTATTTTCCCAATATCTTCCCATTATTTCCCCACTTCTTCAAGCACGGTCAAGGTGATGGGGATCATGGCTAGACAGACATTTTCAAGTCTTGCCATAGATTTTCAAGCAGATTTAAGTCAAAACTGTAACTAGGACACACAGGAACATTCCCTGTCTTCTTGGTAAGCAACTCCAGTGTAGATTTGGCCTTGTGTTTTAGGTTGTTGTCCTGCTGAAAGGTGAATTCATCTCCCAGTGTCTGGTGGAAAGCAGACTGAACAAGGTTTTCCTCTTGGGTTTTGCCTGCACTTAGCTCCATTCCGATTATTTTTATCCTGAAAATCTCCCCAGTATTTGCCGATGACAAGCATACCCATAACATGACGCAGCCATCACCATGCTTGAAAATAAGGAGGTAGTTACTCAGTGATGTGTTTTGTTGGATTTACCCCGAACATAAAACTCTGAATTTAGGCCTAAGAGTATATTTCTTTGTATTACTTTAGTGCCTTGTTGCATGTTTTGGAATATTTGTATTCTGTAAATCTGAATTTTCATTACAAGGTCGTTGATCCATCCTCAGTTTTCTCCCATCATAGCCTGTAGCTGTTTTAAAAAGTCACCAATGTCTTCCTGGTGACATCTCTGAGGACGACTGTATCTTTGATGTGTCTGGCGAGTTCAACACGTCATCCACAGCATCGTTATTAACTTTGAACGCGCTTAAAGACATATTCAAAATGTCTGATTTGTTATTGTTACCCATCTACCAATCACTGCCATTCTTTATGAGGCTTTTCGAAGAAAAAAAAAAAAAGCTCGTCGGTCATTTGTTGTTGAATCTGTCCTTGAAATTCAAAAACTTGACTGAAGAGCCATACAGATGGTGTATGTATAAGGGACAGAAGAAAGGTTAGGCATTCAAAAACAATATCCAAGGAACGTATCACGCAAACGTATTGTTTCACAACGTATTCTGCGATTCGTTAAGCCAAAATGTTTCACCTGAACCACGTTAAGCTTGCCTAAACAAAGGGGGGTGAATACTTATGCAAAGACTATATATTTTATATTTTTTTACATTTTTATTTTACATTTTTGTCATAATTTTTGTATTTTGTGTAGATCAATGACCCCCACCCTCAAAAAAAAAATAATAATAATTAAATCACAATTTGAGAATGCAACCAAATGCGTAAAAACAAATCCCACGGGGGGTGAATAGATACCAACTGTAAATACTGAAAAATACACACCGCTAGTCATGTCATCAATGGTGTAAAACGGCTAAATATTGGTAAAAGTTTAAAGCCACTTGAGTAACAGTTATCCAAGAACAGTACGGCACAAACAGTGTGTGGAAGGGATATTCAACAGAAATGTTATCTAGCCCCTTAAAACGCATCCCTGAGGGTCTACAAGTCCAGCGTCTCAGTCTCAAGGGATGCCCCCCCCCAGAAAACAAAAACGGCCTAATTTCCGGAAGAACATATGGCCTCACTTGATTGGCTGCGGTGTCCTTGCGTCCCAGCGAGGCCTGTGTTGGCGAGGACCCAGGAAGTCCTCGAGGCATCTTGCCAGGTACCCGTCTGGCCTGCGGCAGGAATGTAGAGAAGAAGTTCCTGGAAGGGGTGGTGGTGAGGGCGGGGTTACGCTGGCTCGTCACCAGGTCCCTGTGGAGGACAGACGAATCAAATGTGAATCAAACATGAATCAAACATTTAGTCATACGTGAATCAAGCGGGAATCAAACATGAATCAAATATGAATCAAAAGTGAATCAAGCAGATCTCTGTGTAGAGGTATTAGAGGTGATGAAGACCCAAGTGGTTGAAAAGTTGTCATCGATAAAATGTATTCAACATTTAGAGATAACAGATACCTCAGCTGCTTTTTAAAACCCCATTCTTCGCTGATGCTGTGTGCAGGTCCACTCACAACTGTAAAACTCAATTAACCGTCAGTTACCATGTGCTGTTGTGTGCCTAGCGAGTAAACAAGGTCTATTTGGGAGACAAGCCAAGAATGTTCTGAAAGAAATGGAAAGCGTCGTGAGAAAATACAGATACTGGATTTCTTGTCTGAAGACTTTTTTGATTCAGTTTCCAACGAGTCTCTTAAACTGGACTTCTTTACTACGTGGTGTGTTTAAGCTTTTATGACTGGTTCCTACCTTTTTACAAGCCATTCGCTCTGTTAAATAGAATGTTTCACGTTACAAACTACAGACCAAACTACAGACGAGCTGTAAATGTCCTCAGACAGCGTTGTGTTGTGGTTCCTTTGCTACAGAGTGTTTGGTATTGTATTCCCTATTTCCAAACCCTGACAGGAGTCGGCCAATGCCCTTCATACCAAGGCCCGTGTCCCCAAAGCGTCTCAAGAGTAGGAATGCTGATCTAGGATCAGTTTTGTCTTTAAAATCGTATTAATAAGATGGGGTGGGGGGACCTGATCCCACATCAGCACTTCTACTCTGAGACACTTCATGAATGCAGGCCCAGGGCTCCAGACATCCCAGCAGCCACTGGGGCCCTCATGGGCCGGAGCTGTGCATCCCAGCAGCCACTGAGGCCCACAAGGGCCGGAGCTGTGCATCCCAGCAGCCATTGGGGCCCTGAAGGGCCGGCGCTGTGCATCCCAGGATAGAGCAAATAGACAGAACAACTGAAACTAATCATGGTGGAAAAACAACAATTCAGGGTGAATTGTTTATTCATCGTCCTTATTCATACGTTAACACATTAAAACAGTTTTAATATATATTATATTAGCTAAATTATACATCTACAGTATCGTACAAAGAGGAGAAAATACAAACCAAATAACTATATCATACAATTATTAAAGCATTCACTAAAACCCCTCCCTTCAAGTGGGTCAATCCAAGCTCAAAGTTAGTCCTCACAGCTCTGTGTCTCCGAGGCGGTCCATGTTTTGTACGTAGGGGGGGAGTTTGTGATGCACCATCTCTTCCTGCTTCTTGAGTTTAGCCTCTCCCTGCAGGGAAAATAGCTGGAGGCAGGGAAGAGACAGAGAGGGGGGGGGTAGAGATGGGAAGAGACAGAGAGGGGGGGGCAAAGATGGGAAGAGAGAGAGAGAGAGAGAGAGAGGGGGTGGAGATGGGGAGAGAGAGAGACAGAGAGAGGGGGGCAAAGATGGGAAGAGAGAGAGAGAGAGAGAGGGGGAAGAGGTGGAGATGGGAAGAGAGGGGGGGGGGTGGAGATGGGAAGAGAGAGAGAGAGAGAGGGGGCAGAGAAGAGAGAGAGGGGGCAGAGAAGAGAGAGAGGGGGCAGAGAAGAAAGAGAGGGGGCAGAGAAGAAAGAGAGGGGGCAGAGAAGAGAGAGAGGGAGAGGGGCAGAGATGGGAAGAGAGAGAGAGAGAGGGGGCAGAGAAGAGAGAGAGGGGGCAGAGAAGAAAGAGAGGGGGCAGAGAAGAGAGAGAGGGAGAGGGGGCAGAGATGGGAAGAGAGAAAGAGAGAAGGGGGGTGGAGATGGGAAGAGAGAGAGGGGGGGTAGAGATGGGAAGAGAGAAAGAGAGAGAGGGGGCAGAGAAGAGAGATAGGGAGAGAGAGGGAGAGGGGTAGAGAAGAGAGAGGGGGCAGAGAAGAGAGAGAGGGAGAGAGAAGGGGCAGAGAAGAGAGAGAGGGAGAGAGAGCGGGCAGAGAAGAGAGAGCTTTAGCAGCCATCCTTAGGCCCTTTGAGAATTTCTCATGAGGGAAGCAGTATGTGCTAGCGCCACAGGGACTATCTGCTACAGCTGGGTGAATAGTGGTGAGGGACTATATACTACAGCTGGGTGAATAGTGGTGAGGGACATTTACATTTTTTTTTTTTAGGGACTATATGCTACAGCTGGGTTAATACTGTGAATAGTGGTGAGGGACTATATACTACAGCTGGGTGAATAGTGGTGAGGGACTATATGCTACAGCTGGGTGAATAGTGGTGAGGGACTATATGCTACAGCTGGGTGAATAGTGGTGAGGGACTATATACTACAGCTGGGTGAATAGTGGTGAGGGACTATATACTACAGCTGGGTGAATAGTGGTGAGGGACTATATACTACAGCTGGGTGAATAGTGGTGAGGGACTATATGCTACAGCTGGGTGAATAGTGGTGAGGGACTATATGCTACAGCTGGGTGAATAGTGGTGAGGGACTATATACTACAGCTGGGTGAATAGTGGTGAGGGACTATATACTACAGCTGGGTGAATAGTGGTGAGGGACTATATACTACAGCTGGGTGAATAGTGGTGAGGGACTATATGCTACAGCTGGGTTAATACTGTGAATAGTGGTGAGGGACTATATACTACAGCTGGGTGAATAGTGGTGAGGGACTATATGCTACAGCTGGGTTAATACTGTGAATAGTGGTGAGGGACTATATACTACAGCTGGGTGAATAGTGGTGAGGGACTATATACTACAGCTGGGTGAATAGTGGTGAGGGACTATATGCTACAGCTGGGTGAATAGTGGTGAGGGACTATATACTACAGCTGGGTGAATAGTGGTGAGGGACTATATGCTACAGCTGGGTTAATAGTGGTGAGGGACTATATACTACAGCTGGGTGAATAGTGGTGAGGGACTATATGCTACAGCTGGGTTAATAGTGGTGAGGGACTATATACTACAGCTGGGTGAATAGTGGTGAGGGACTATATGCTACAGCTGGGTGAATACTGTGAATAGTGGTGAAGGACTATATGCTACAGCTGGGTTAATAGTGGTGAGGGACTATATACTACAGCTGGGTTAATAGTGGTGAGGGACTATATGCTACAGCTGGGTGAATAGTGGTGAGGGACTATATGCTACAGCTGGGTGAATAGTGGTGAGGGACTATATGCTACAGCTGGGTTAATAGTGGTGAGGGACTATATACTACAGCTGGGTGAATAGTGGTGAGGGACTATATGCTACAGCTGGGTTAATAGTGGTGAGGGACTATATGCTACAGCTGGGTGAATAGTGGTGAGGGACTATATACTACAGCTGGGTGAATAGTGGTGAGGGACTATATGCTACAGCTGGGTGAATAGTGGTGAGGGACTATATGCTACAGCTGGGTTAATAGTGGTGAGGGACTATATGCTACAGCTGGGTGAATAGTGGTGAGGGACTATATACTACAGCTGGGTGAATAGTGGTGAGGGACTATATGCTACAGCTGGGCTAATAGTGGTGAGGGACTATATACTACAGCTGGGTGAATAGTGGTGAGGGACTATATGCTACAGCTGGGTTAATAGTGGTGAGGGACTATATACTACAGCTGGGTGAATAGTGGTGAGGGACTATATGCTACAGCTGGGTGAATAGTGGTGAGGGACTATATGCTACAGCTGGGTGAATAGTGGTGAGGGACTATATACTACAGCTGGGTGAATAGTGGTGAGGGACTATATGCTACAGCTGGGTGAATAGTGGTGAGGGACTATATACTACAGCTGGGTGAATAGTGGTGAGGGACTATATGCTACAGCTGGGTGAATAGTGGTGAGGGACTATATGCTACAGCTGGGTGAATAGTGGTGAGGGACTAGATGCTACAGCTGGGTGAATAGTGGTGAGGGACTATATGCTACAGCTGGGTGAATAGTGGTGAGGGACTATATACTACAGCTGGGTTAATACTGTGAATAGTGGTGAGGGACTAGATGCTACAGCTGGGTGAATAGTGGTGAGGGACTATATGCTACAGCTGGGTGAATAGTGGTGAGGGACTAGATGCTACAGCTGGGTGAATAGTGGTGAGGGACTATATGCTACAGCTGGGTGAATAGTGGTGAGGGACTATATACTACAGCTGGGTGAATAGTGGTGAGGGACTATATGCTACAGCTGGGTGAATAGTGGTGAGGGACTATATGCTACAGCTGGGTGAATAGTGGTGAGGGACTATATGCTACAGCTGGGGGAATAGTGGTGAGGGACTATATGCTACAGCTGGGTGAATAGTGGTGAGGGACTATATACTACAGCTGGGTGAATAGTGGTGAGGGACTATATGCTACAGCTGGGTGAATAGTGGTGAGGGACTATATGCTACAGCTGGGTTAATAGTGGTGAGTGACTATATGCTACAGCTGGGTGAATAGTGGTGAGGGACTATATGCTACAGCTGGGTTAATAGTGGTGAGGGACTATATACTACAGCTGGGTGAATAGTGGTGAGGGACTATATACTACAGCTGGGTGAATAGTGGTGAGGGACTATATACTACAGCTGGGTGAATAGTGGTGAGGGACTATATGCTACAGCTGGGTGAATAGTGGTGAGGGACTATATGCTACAGCTGGGTGAATAGTGGTGAGGGACTATATGCTACAGCTGGGTTAATAGTGGTGAGGGACTATATGCTACAGCTGGGTTAATAGTGGTGAGGGACTATATGCTACAGCTGGGTTAATAGTGGTGAGGGACTATATACTACAGCTGGGTGAATAGTGGTGAGGGACTATATACTACAGCTGGGTGAATAGTGGTGAGGGACTATATGCTACAGCTGGGTGAATAGTGGTGAGGGACTATATGCTACAGCTGGGTGAATAGTGGTGAGGGACTATATACTACAGCTGGGTGAATAGTGGTGAGGGACTATATACTACAGCTGGGTGAATAGTGGTGAGGGACTATATACTACAGCTGGGTGAATAGTGGTGAGGGACTATATGCTACAGCTGGGTTAATACTGTGAATAGTGGTGAGGGACTATATACTACAGCTGGGTGAATAGTGGTGAGGGACTATATGCTACAGCTGGGTTAATACTGTGAATAGTGGTGAGGGACTATATACTACAGCTGGGTGAATAGTGGTGAGGGACTATATACTACAGCTGGGTGAATAGTGGTGAGGGACTATATGCTACAGCTGGGTGAATAGTGGTGAGGGACTATATACTACAGCTGGGTGAATAGTGGTGAGGGACTATATGCTACAGCTGGGTTAATAGTGGTGAGGGACTATATACTACAGCTGGGTGAATAGTGGTGAGGGACTATATGCTACAGCTGGGTTAATAGTGGTGAGGGACTATATACTACAGCTGGGTGAATAGTGGTGAGGGACTATATGCTACAGCTGGGTGAATACTGTGAATAGTGGTGAAGGACTATATGCTACAGCTGGGTTAATAGTGGTGAGGGACTATATACTACAGCTGGGTTAATAGTGGTGAGGGACTATATGCTACAGCTGGGTGAATAGTGGTGAGGGACTATATGCTACAGCTGGGTGAATAGTGGTGAGGGACTATATGCTACAGCTGGGTTAATAGTGGTGAGGGACTATATACTACAGCTGGGTGAATAGTGGTGAGGGACTATATGCTACAGCTGGGTTAATAGTGGTGAGGGACTATATGCTACAGCTGGGTGAATAGTGGTGAGGGACTATATACTACAGCTGGGTGAATAGTGGTGAGGGACTATATGCTACAGCTGGGTGAATAGTGGTGAGGGACTATATGCTACAGCTGGGTTAATAGTGGTGAGGGACTATATGCTACAGCTGGGTGAATAGTGGTGAGGGACTATATACTACAGCTGGGTGAATAGTGGTGAGGGACTATATGCTACAGCTGGGCTAATAGTGGTGAGGGACTATATACTACAGCTGGGTGAATAGTGGTGAGGGACTATATGCTACAGCTGGGTTAATAGTGGTGAGGGACTATATACTACAGCTGGGTGAATAGTGGTGAGGGACTATATGCTACAGCTGGGTGAATAGTGGTGAGGGACTATATGCTACAGCTGGGTGAATAGTGGTGAGGGACTATATACTACAGCTGGGTGAATAGTGGTGAGGGACTATATGCTACAGCTGGGTGAATAGTGGTGAGGGACTATATACTACAGCTGGGTGAATAGTGGTGAGGGACTATATGCTACAGCTGGGTGAATAGTGGTGAGGGACTATATGCTACAGCTGGGTGAATAGTGGTGAGGGACTAGATGCTACAGCTGGGTGAATAGTGGTGAGGGACTATATGCTACAGCTGGGTGAATAGTGGTGAGGGACTATATACTACAGCTGGGTTAATACTGTGAATAGTGGTGAGGGACTAGATGCTACAGCTGGGTGAATAGTGGTGAGGGACTATATGCTACAGCTGGGTGAATAGTGGTGAGGGACTAGATGCTACAGCTGGGTGAATAGTGGTGAGGGACTATATGCTACAGCTGGGTGAATAGTGGTGAGGGACTATATACTACAGCTGGGTGAATAGTGGTGAGGGACTATATGCTACAGCTGGGTGAATAGTGGTGAGGGACTATATGCTACAGCTGGGTGAATAGTGGTGAGGGACTATATGCTACAGCTGGGGGAATAGTGGTGAGGGACTATATGCTACAGCTGGGTGAATAGTGGTGAGGGACTATATACTACAGCTGGGTGAATAGTGGTGAGGGACTATATGCTACAGCTGGGTGAATAGTGGTGAGGGACTATATGCTACAGCTGGGTTAATAGTGGTGAGTGACTATATGCTACAGCTGGGTGAATAGTGGTGAGGGACTATATGCTACAGCTGGGTTAATAGTGGTGAGGGACTATATACTACAGCTGGGTGAATAGTGGTGAGGGACTATATACTACAGCTGGGTGAATAGTGGTGAGGGACTATATACTACAGCTGGGTGAATAGTGGTGAGGGACTATATGCTACAGCTGGGTGAATAGTGGTGAGGGACTATATGCTACAGCTGGGTGAATAGTGGTGAGGGACTATATGCTACAGCTGGGTTAATAGTGGTGAGGGACTATATGCTACAGCTGGGTTAATAGTGGTGAGGGACTATATGCTACAGCTGGGTTAATAGTGGTGAGGGACTATATGCTACAGCTGGGTTAATAGTGGTGAGGGACTATATACTACAGCTGGGTGAATAGTGGTGAGGGACTATATGCTACAGCGCCACAGTTCTGGAAACGCAGAGACTTAACAAGTGAGTCCTGTCAATAACCAACTGTAAACTGTGAAGTAACAACGTGACAATCCTAAACAACGTTGGTATGAGTTTACCCCGTGGGGCTTTACAGGAAGTAAATCAATGTTGAGTGTCTTGGTTTCAAACTTCTCTGGCATTAGCACAAACTGGCTCCCAAAGGATATGACCCCGTTATTAGATGAGAAAACAGACCATGTGTCTGAGCTGATCATTCTCCTCCTGTAGACAAGTGGTCCTCTGGACTTCAGAGTCGAAGCTCAGGAGCACAGGCCGCGGTGGCTTGCTGTCAAGGAAGAAACTACTCAAAGGATAGTAGGTATCGTTTTGTTGACGTTTAAAATGGACACTTGTTACGTTGCCGTTGACTTCCTTGTTTTGAAAGGATTCCACGTTCCTCTGTACGACATCTGGAGATTGTGTTGACACGACCTGGTGTGATGCCGATGCAGCGTGACATCTCCCAAGACAAGCAAAACACAGAGAACCGATATAACCCTGATGGCTAGCCTCTGAGAGTATGTGTCTGCACTGTAGTCTAGAGTCTGTAGTCTAGTGTCTGTACTGTAGTCTAGTGTCTGTAGTCTAGTGTCTGTAGTCTAGTGTTTGTACTGTAGTCTAGTGTCTGTACTGTAGTCTAGAGTCTGCACTGTAGTCTAGAGTCTGTAGTCTAGTGTCTGTACTGTAGTCTAGTGTCTGTAGTCTAGTGTCTGTAGTCTAGTGTTTGTACTGTAGTCTAGAGAGTCTGTAGTCTAGTGTCTGTAGTCGTGTCTGTACTGTAGTCTAGTGTCTGTACTGTAGTCTAGAGTCTGTACTGTAGTCTAGAGTGTCTGTACTGTAGTCTAGTGTCTGTACTGTAGTCTAGAGTCTGTACTGTAGTCTAGAGTGTCTGTACTGTAGTCTAGTGTCTGTACTGTAGTCTAGAGTCTGTACTGTAGTCTAGAGTGTCTGTACTGTAGTCTAGTGTCTGTAGTCTAGTGTCTGTACTGTAGTCTAGAGTGTCTGTACTGTAGTCTAGTGTCTGTAGTCGTGTCTGTACTGTAGTCTAGAGTGTCTGTACTGTAGTCTAGAGTGTCTGTACTGTAGTCTAGTGTCTGTACTGTAGTCTACAGTGTCTGTAGTCGTGTCTGTACTGTAGTCTAGAGTGTCTGTACTGTAGTCTAGAGTGTCTGTACTGTAGTCTAGTGTCTGTACTGTAGTCTAGAGTGTCTGTACTGTAGTCTAGAGTGTCTGTACTGTAGTCTAGAGTGTCTGTACTGTAGTCTAGAGTGTCTGTACTGTAGTCTAGAGTGTCTGTACTGTAGTCTAGAGTGTCTGTAGTCTAGTGTCTGTACTGTAGTCTAGAGTGTCTGTAGTCTAGTGTCTGCACTGTAGTCTACAGTGTCTGTACTGTAGTCTAGAGTGTCTGTAGTCTAGTGTCTGCACTGTAGTTTAGAGTGTCTGTACTGTAGTCTAGAGTGTCTGTAGTCTAGTGTCTGCACTGTAGTCTAGAGTGTCTGTACTGTAGTCTAGAGTGTCTGTACTGTAGTCTAGAGTGTCTGTAGTCTAGAGTGTCTGTAGTCGTGTCTGTACTGTAGTCTAGTGTCTGTACTGTAGTCTACAGTGTCTGTAGTCGTGTCTGTACTGTAGTCTAGTGTCTGTACTGTAGTCTAGAGTGTCTGCACTGTAGTCTAGTGTCTGTACTGTAGTCTAGAGTGTCTGTAGTCTAGTGTCTGCACTGTAGTCTAGTGTCTGTACTGTAGTCTAGAGTGTCTGTAGTCTAGTGTCTGCACTGTAGTCTAGTGTCTGTACTGTAGTCTAGAGTGTCTGCACTGTAGTCTAGTGTCTGTACTGTAGTCTAGTGTGTCTGTAGTCTAGTGTCTGTACTGTAGTCTAGAGTGTCTGTAGTCTAGTGTCTGTACTGTAGTCTAGAGTGTCTGTAGTCTAGTGTCTGTACTGTAGTCTAGAGTGTCTGTAGTCTAGTGTCTGTACTGTAGTCTAGAGTGTCTGTAGTCTAGTGTCTGTACTGTAGTCTACAGTGTCTGTAGTCGTGTCTGTACTGTAGTCTAGTGTCTGTACTGTAGTCTAGAGTGTCTGTAGTCGTGTCTGTACTGTAGTCTAGAGTGTCCGTACTGTAGTCTAGAGTGTCTGTAGTCTAGTGTCTGTACTGTAGTCTAGAGTGTCTGTAGTCGTGTCTGTACTGTAGTCTAGAGTGTCTGTAGTCTAGTGTCTGTACTGTAGTCTAGAGTGTCTGTAGTCTAGTGTCTGTACTGTAGTCTAGAGTGTCTGTAGTCGTGTCTGTACTGTAGTCTAGTGTCTGTACTGTAGTCTAGAGTGTCTGTAGTCGTGTCTGTACTGTAGTCTAGTGTCTGTACTGTAGTCTACAGTGTCTGTAGTCGTGTCTGTACTGTAGTCTAGTGTCTGTACTGTAGTCTAGAGTGTCTGTAGTCGTGTCTGTACTGTAGTCTAGAGTGTCCGTACTGTAGTCTAGAGTGTCTGTAGTCTAGTGTCTGTACTGTAGTCTAGAGTGTCTGTAGTCGTGTCTGTACTGTAGTCTAGAGTGTCTGTAGTCTAGTGTCTGTACTGTAGTCTAGAGTGTCTGTAGTCTAGTGTCTGTACTGTAGTCTAGAGTGTCTGTAGGCGTGTCTGTACTGTAGTCTAGTGTCTGTACTGTAGTCTAGAGTGTCTGTAGTCGTGTCTGTACTGTAGTCTAGAGTGTCCGTACTGTAGTCTAGTGTCTGTACTGTAGTCTAGAATGTTTGTAGTCTAGTGTCTGTACTGTAGTCTAGTGTCTGTAGTCTAGTGTCTGTACTGTAGTCTAGTGTCTGTACTGTAGTTTAGTGTCTGTAGTCTAGTGTCTGTACTGTAGTCTAGAGAGTCTGTAGTCTAGTGTCTGTACTGTAGTCTAGAGAGTCTGTAGTCTAGTGTTTGTACTGTAGTCTAGAGTGTCTGTAGTCTAGTGTCTGCACTGTAGTCTAGAGTGTCTGTAGTCTAGTGTCTGCACTGTAGTCTAGAGTGTCTGTAGTCTAGTGTCTGCACTGTAGTCATCGTGTGTCTGTAGTCTTGCCCACAGAACAAAAGGATATGCATGCACTGGAACAGCACAGAGAGGAAGTTGTGCAGTGAGACCAGGAAGGTGTCAGACCACTGACGGGAGAAGTACGGCGAGAACGAGGGGTTCTGCTCGGGGGAGGGCATAAATGGCAGGATGAACCAATCACGCCACTCCGGCTGGCCCTGCAGCTCCTGAGCCTGACGCTGGAAAAACTCCTGTGTCTTCTCTATGTTCTTCAACTGGAGGGAGAGAGAGGAAGGGAGGGAGAGAGAGGAGGGAGAGAGGGGGGAGGGAGGTAGAGAAGGAGGGAGAGAGAGGAGGGAGGGAGGTAGAGAGAAGGAGTGGGGCGAGAAAGGAGGGAGGGTGGGAGGAGGGAGGTAGGTAGAGAAGGAGTGAGGCGAGAGAGAAGGGAGGGAGGGAGCGAGGGAGGAAGGACGAGGAGAGAGGGAGGAGGGAGGGAGGGAGGGAGAGGAGGGAGAGAGGGGGGAGGGAGGTAGAGAAGGAGTGGGGCGAGAAAGGAGGGAGGGTGGGAGGAGGGAGGTAGGTAGAGAAGGAGTGAGGCGAGAGAGAAGGGAGGGAGGGAGCGAGGGAGGAAGGACGAGGAGAGAGGGAGGAGGGAGGGAGGGATGGAGGGAGGGAGAGAGAGGAGGGAGAGAGGGGGAGGGAGGTAGAGAAGGAGTGGGGCGAGAGAGGAGGGAGGAGGGAGGTTCGGTAGAGAGGGATGAAGAGAGGGAGAGAGGTAGAGAAGGACGAAGAGAGGGAGAGGGGTAGAGAAGGAGTTAGGGAGGGAGGGAGAGAGAGATGAAGATATAGGGAGAGAGGGACAAAGAGAGGGAGAGAGGTAGAGAAGGAGTTAGGGAGGGAGAGAGGGAGAGGAGGAGTTAGGGAGGGAGGGAGAGAGGGATGAAGAGAGGGAGAGAGGTAGAGAAGGAGTTGAGGAGGGAGGGAGAGAGAGATGAAGATAGAGGGAGAGAGGGACGAAGAGAGGGAGAGAGGTAGAGAAGGAGTTCGGGAGGAGGGAGAGAGGTAGAGAAGGAGGGAGAGGCCATACTGTTTATCAGTAACCATTGGGCGATCCACATATATATCAATAATCAGTCAACACCATTGGGCGATCCACACATAATGTCTGAGTAACAAGAGAAGAACAACAAGAAGAAGAACACAACAACAACAGAAGGCTATATGCACCTGTACAGTGTAAACAACGTAGTATCTGAAGAGACTGGTCCGTAGTTTGGAGACTGTGGGTCTGTAGATGTCTTCCAGTCTACAGAACAGTCTACGGTCCAGGTAACCCCAGTAGTCCTTCAGGCCATTCAGGTCAAAGGTCTGGATGAACAGCTGAAGCTGATCAATGATCTTATCCACCTGAACAAAAATATATATAGTCCAATAAACCTTATTATAAACCGGGTGGTTCCAGCCCTGAATGCTGATTGGCTGAAAGCAGTGGCATATCAGACTGTATACCACAGGTATGACATAACATTTATTTTTTACTCTTCTAATTACGTTGGTATCCAGTTTATAATAGCAATAAGGCACCTCGGGGGTTTGTGGTATATGGCCAATATACCACGGTGCAGGGCTGTGTCCAGGCACTCCGCATCGCGTCGTGCCTAAGACCAGTCCTTGGCCATATATCACACCCCTCAGGATTTATTGCTTAAATATTATGAAGTGAAATATAATTAGATATAATTTAAAGTTTGACCTGGGATAAAAACACACAACAAAAGGTTTTTGACAAGTACCCCAGGTGTGTGTGTATGTATATATATATATATATATATATATATATACACATAGGTGTATATATAGGTGTACACATATATATATATATATATATATATATATATATATATATATACACACACACAGTACCAGTCAAAAGTTTGGACACACCTACTCATTCCAGGGTTTTTCTTTAGTTTGACTATTTTATACATTGTAGAATAATAGTGAAGACATCAAAACTATGCAATAACATACGGAATCATGTAGTAACCAAAATAAGTGTTATACGCATAGTTGGCGAACAGATGTTCTCCACATGAGTGTTTCCCACCGTGAAGCATGGAGGAGGAGGTGTTATGGCGCTTTGCTGGTGACACTGTCTGTGATTTATTTAGAATTCAAGGGCACCTTAACCAGCATGGCTACCACAGCATTCTGCAGCGATACACCATCCCATCTGGTTTGCACTTAGTGGGACTATCATCAACAGGACAATGACCCAAAACACACCTCCAGGCTGTGTAAGAGCTATTTCACCAAGGAGAGTGATGCATCATATGACCTGTCCTCCACAGTCACCTGACCTCAACCCCATTGAGATGGTTTGGGATGAGTTGGACCGCAGAGTGAAGGAAAAGCAGCACACAAGTGCTCAGCATATGTGGAAACTTCTTCAAGACTGTTGGAAAAGTATTCCAGGTGACTACCTCATGAAGCTGGTTGAGAAAATGCTGAGAGTGTGCAAAGCTGTCATCAAGGCAAAGAATGGCTACTTTGAAGGATCTCAAATATTATAAAATACATTTTGATTTGTTTAACACTTTTTTGGTTACGGCATGATTCCATATGTGTTATTTCATAGTTTTGATGTCTTCACTATTATTCTACTCTAAATAAAAACCCTTGAATGAGTAGGTGTGTCCAAACTTTTGGCACTGTATATATCAGAGGAGACATCTGAGGGGAGAACGGCTCATAATGATGGCTGGAATGGAGTCAAAGACATCAAACACATGGTTACCATGGTTTCCATGTGGTAGACTCCAGTCCATTGACTCCATTCCAGGCATTAAAATGAGCCGTTCTCCCCACAGATGCCTCCTCTGGTATATACATAAACACTAAATGGACAAAAGTATGTGGACACCTGCTCTTCAAACATCTCATTCCAAAATCATGGACATTAATATGGAGTTGGTCCTCCCATTGCTGCCACAAAAGCCTCCACTCTTCTGGGAAGGCTTTCCACTAGATGTTAGAACATTGCTGCTATAACAGCCTCCACTCTTCTGGGAAGGCTTTCCACTAGAGGTTGGAACATTGCTGCTATAACAGCCTCCACTCTTCTGGGAAGGCTTTCCACTAGATGTCAGGACATTGCTGTCATAACAGCCTCCACTCTTCTGGGAAGGCTTTCCACTAGATGTTGGAACATTGCTGCAGGGACTTGCCTCCATTCAGCCACAAGAACATTAGTGAGGTCTCGCACTGAGGTTGGGTGATTAGGCCTGGCTCGCAGTCTGCGTTCCAATTCATTCCAAAAGGTGTTCGATAGGGTTGAGGTTAAGGCTCTGTGCAGGCCAGTCAAGTTGTTCCACACTGATCTCGAAAAACCATTTCTATATGGACCGTGTTTTGTGCACGGGGGCATTGTCATGCTGAAGCAGGATAGGGAATTCCCCCAAACTGTTTCCACAAAAATGGAAGTACAGAATCATCTAGAATGTCATTGTATGCTGTACTGTTGAGATTTCCCTTCACTGGAACTAAGGAGCCTGAACCATTAAAAACAACCCCAGACCATTATTCCTCCTCCACCAAACTTTACAGTTGGCACTATGCATTGGGGCAGGTAGCGTTCTCCTGGCATCCGCCAAACCCAGATTCATCCGTCAGGCTGCCAGATGGTAAAGCGTGATTCAACACTCCAGAGAACGTGTTTCCAATGTTCCAGAGTCCAATGGCAGCGAGCGTTACACCACTCCACCCAACGCTTGGCATTGCTCATGGTGATCTTAGGCTTGTGTGCAGCTGCTTGGCCATGAAAACCCATTTCATGAAGCTTCCAATGAACAGTTATTGTGATGACTTTGCTTCCAGAGGCAGTTTGGAACTTGGTAGTGAGTGTTGCAACCGAGGACTGACAATTTTTAAACGCTTTTCAGAGGTCCCGTTCTGTGAGCTTGTGTGGCCTACCACTTTGCGGCTGAGCCGTTGTTGCTCCTAGACGTTTCCACTTCACAATAACAGCACTTACAGTTGACCGGGGGGCAGCTCTAGCAGGGCAGAAATATGACGAACTGACTTGTTGGAAAGGTGTCATCCTATGACGGTGCCACGTTGAAAGTCACTGAGCTCATCAGCAAGGCCGTTCTACTGTCAATGTTTGTCTATGGAGATTGCATGGAGGTGTGCTCAATTTTATACACCTGTCAGCAACAGGTGTGGCAGAAATAGCCAAAGCCACTCATTTGAAGGGGGGGGGTCCACATACTTTTGTATATATAGTGTACATACAAAGATCTAACTTCTCACCTGTCTATATCGGTCAGAGTAACAAGGCTATAAGCAACTGCTATAGCCTGGTCACAAATCTGTTTGTGCTGTCTTGACAACACTGAGAACAAGCTACTGCTGCTGTCCGTTTTGCAATACCTGGATGGTTAATGACTTCAAATACACTGTTTTATACATACTCTGAATCCTTTCTCCTTGTCTGCTTTCATATCAGAGTCTAGGTGCTTCAGTGTGCCGGTGAAACCACGATATATCAAGTATTCTCGGACATGTTCATCCGTCCTCTCGACAGCTGACCCCATCTTTCTCTCTCCCTGTCAGAGCAACATGACACACAACGGTGTGATCGGGTTAATAATGTATAAAGCCACTTACTCCTCGATCACACAGACATTGCGTTTTGGTACACCAGAAGTACATCCCTTTCCAATGAAACGCTGCGTTTTCCTTGCAGCATTGCGTTGCAGAGGCAGTTGCAGTGCGTTCCGTGTGGTGAGGACGTTGGATTCATTGAACGCAATACGTCAAACTGTGTGCTGTAGACGGCTTGACAGAAACGGTAGCAGAAGGTGAATGTTGAACTGTTGTTGTAAACATATCCAGCTGACGCTGCGTACCGTTTTGCGCATGTACACCTAGATCACACCGACAGTTTTACATTCACCTTCCGCTACCATTTCTGTCAAGCCGTTCACGCACATAGTTTACAGTTTGATAAATCCAAGATATGCACCACACAGAACGCAATGCTGCAACACAAACGCCGCGTTCCATTGGAAATGAATGTCATTCTGGTGTACCAAAATGCACGACGCTGTCGGCGAGACATAGGCATTTTAGCAAGCAAGCACATGTAACGTATGAGTGATCACGGGGACCGAACCCACCATCTTCGCGTTGCAATGGCAATGCTATACCAACAGAGCTACAGAGGACCACTCACGTGTAAGTCAAGTAATAAACACGAAAGAAAACAGAGAAAATATAACTGCACGCTAATTATTAATGTACACATAAATCATCATTACAATCGTTTACTTCTTCAAATTGCATAGCTAGAAGAAGGCGTTGCTTTTCTGCCGAGACGGGATGCTTGCAGGAGCCCATTTCTAGCTAAACAAGAGGGGCTAGTTTGGTTAGAAGAGTGGCGATTTTTCAACAACAACAAAACAATACGATGAGCGGTTAGTGTATTTCACAAGTAACAATCTTGGTAATAGTAAAATCAAAAATGTATTAACACTGTATTTATAGTGTAAAACTTACCAAAGTGAAAACGCAGGCTGAAATATTTTCTGTTTTCTTTTTCTCCGAGGTTGTCATGTGATCGAATTCGTGTGACGTCACGTGGCAGGAAGGACATTTCCGCGTCGACGCTGGCTCCACTAGAGGGCACATTCACAGCAAACATCGGACTGTAATATGTATTATAGTAATAGACTACCGTGCACTGACCAGTCGAAGCAGTAAGTAAACATGGAGCTCATTTCTAATGTACAGGAGGTAGATAACACGTTAAAAATACATGAAAATGGACCGATCTTGATGTTTCTCAAAATGATCAATTGTCCCCAATAGAATTATTAAATCCTGTAACTAAGTTGCAAACAGATCAGACGGGTAGATATTCAGGCACTGTCAGTGCAGGGCATTCTCCCGAGCACGATGCTTCCCTGTAGGCACGATGCTTCCCTGTAGGCATGATGCTTCCCTGTAGGCACGATGCTTCCCTGTAGGCATGATGCTTCCCTGTAGGCACGATGCTTCCCTGTAGGCATGACTCTTCCCTGTAGGCACGATGCTTCCCTGTAGGCATGACTCTTCCCTGTAGGCATGACTCTTCCCTGTAGGCATGACTCTTCCCTGTAGGCACGATGCTTCCCTGTAGGCATGACTCTTCCCGGTAGGCACGATGCTTCCCTGTAGGCACGATGCTTCCCTGTAGGCATGACTCTTCCCTGTAGGCACGATGCTTCCCTGTAGGCATGACTCTTCCCTGTAGGCACGATGCTTCCCTGTAGGCATGACTCTTCCCTGTAGGCATGACTCTTCCCTGTAGGCATGACTCTTCCCTGTAGGCACGATGCTTCCCTGTAGGCATGACTCTTCCCTGTAGGCACGATGCTTCCCTGTAGGCACGATGCTTCCCTGTAGGCATGACTCTTCCCTGTAGGCATGACTCTTCCCTGTAGGCATGACCCTTCCCTGTAGGCATGACCCTTCCCTGTAGGCATGACTCTTCCCTGTAGGCATGACTCTTCCCTGTAGGCATGACTCTTCCCTGTAGGCATGATGCTTCCCTGTAGGCATGACTCTTCCCTGTAGGCATGATGCTTCCCTGTAGGCATGACTCTTCCCTGTAGGCACGATGCTTCCCTGTAGGCACGATACTTCCCTGTAGGCACGATGCTTCCCTGTCATATGTTTTGTCCCAAATGACACCGTATTCCCTATATAGTGCATTGCATAGGGAATAGGATTCCATAGGGCTCTGGTCTAAAATCGTGGACTATATAGGGAATAGGGCTCCATATGGCTCTGGTCTAAAGTAGTGCACTACATAGAGAATACGGGGACATTTGGTACGTGGATCATTGTGATGATAGGAGAAGGGGAAAGAAAAAGGAGAGCAGACTCTAATAAACCAGTTTGCAGAAGAGGCTGTATAGCCTCAGACATTAATAAACACAGTGTCCAGAAGAGGCTGTATAGCCTCAGACATTAATAAACACAGTGTCCAGAAGAGACTGTATAGCCTCAGACATTAATAAACACAGTGTCCAGAAGAGGCTGTATAGCCTCAGACATTAATAAACACAGTTTGCAGAAGAGGCTGTATAGCCTCAGATATTAATAAACATTAATAAACACAGTGTTCAGAAGAGGCTGTATAGCCTCAGACATTAATAAACACAGTTTGCAGAAGAGGCTGTATAGCCTCAGACATTAATAAACACAGTGTCCAGAAGAGGCTGTATAGCCTCAGACATTAATAAACACAGTGTCCAGAAGAGGCTGTATAGCCTCAGACATTAATAAACACAGTTTGCAGAAGAGGCTGTATAGCCTCAGACATTAATAAACACAGTGTCCAGAAGAGGCTGTATAGCCTCAGACATTAATAAACACAGTTTGCAGAAGAGGCTGTATAGCCTCAGACATTAATAAACACAGTGTCCAGAAGAGGCTGTATAGCCTCAGACATTAATAAACACAGTTTGCAGAAGAGGCTGTATAGCCTCAGATATTAATAAACATTAATAAACACAGTGTTCAGAAGAGGCTGTATAGCCTCAGACATTAATAAACACAGTGTCCAGAAGAGGCTGTATAGCCTCAGACATTAATAAACACAGTGTCCAGAAGAGGCTGTATAGCCTCAGACATTAATAAACACAGTGTCCAGAAGAGGCTGTATAGCCTCAGACATTAATAAACACAGTGTCCAGAAGAGACTGTATAGCCTCAGACATTAATAAACACAGTTTGCAGAAGAGGCTGTATAGCCTCAGACATTAATAAACACAGTGTCCAGAAGAGGCTGTATAGCCTCAGACATTAATAAACACAGTGTCCAGAAGAGGCTGTATAGCCTCAGACATTAATAAACACAGTGTCCAGACACGTTCATGGAAAAGCTCTAGCTAATGGATTTTAGATCTAAAGAGACCTCCCTTCATTAATACAGGATAGGCCTATTACACTGTACTGTAGTGAGGGAAATTGATGTGATTCATGGTTCAGTGCAGAGTACCGTAGGAGGAAAGCATATCACATTGACTTCCTCCCAAATTGCACCCTATTCCCTACATGGGGCCCTGGTCAAAAGCAGTGCACCAGACAATGAATAGGGCACCATTTGGGACACACACATGGTTCAGTACAGAGAAGAAGGAAAACATAATTTAATTATTCATAGCTGTGTTCATAGATAATAACATTTCACTAGAACAAACAGGAGAGAAAGACATTGCCAGGAACGATCAGCACTTCAGGGTTATAATCATGTTTGATTTGCAACAGTCTACACCCCTAGCAGCATGCTGTGACGACACACGAGGCCTTCACATCTATCCAGGGAAAGAGATTAAATGGAGGCTATACAGCCTCTTCTGGACACTGTGTTTATTAATGTCTGACATTAGGATATTCATTGTTTCTCCACATACACTTTTTGTTGTCATGGAAACTTTTATTTTTAATGAATTAAAAAAAGTAGTTTATTTTTCATCTGGTAGTAAAAGCTCTTATTTTCACCCTCTGGTCCACTCAGGATGTAACGGTACCTTCAGAACTATACCAATTACCTAAAGCTAAGGAACCCCCCCCCCAGCTCACTTTGATGTCAGAACATTCTCTTTTTCTCAGTATTCAGACTAATTAGACATTGAATAGACAGTATTGGGAAAAGCTTTCCCTTTTTAAAACTATAGACAGAATAGAAGGCTGTCCTGAAACAATCTACCTGCCCCCACAGGTGTTGACGGTAGAATCAAGAGTATCCATGACAACAGGGGAGAAAGTAGATAACTTCTACCGTGTGTGTGTGTGTGGTGTTAAGTTCCCCAACAAGAAAACCCACCAAAAATGTCAGTCAAACAGAAAAGGGAACTAACAAAGAGTCATTGACAACAACCAAAACAGGTGGGGGTTTTTAGGAGAGGTTCTGAAAGATACTCATGGGTGTGTCCACTGAAAGTTGCATAGCAACAACAACTGGGACCTAAGACACCCACCATGAGTGGCCACTAAATTTGCCTAAGTAGAGGCAAACAAAAGAAAAACCCACACCAATCTTAATGTCACGACTTCTGCCGAAGTCGTTGCCTCTCCTTGTTTGGGCGGTGCTCGGCGTTCGACGTCACCGGTCTTCTAGCCATCATTGATCCATTTTTCATTTTCCATCGGTTTTGTCTTTGTCTTCCCACACATCTGTTTTCAATCCCATTCATTACCTGTTGTGTATTTAACCCTCTGTCTCCCCTCATGTCTTTGTCAGAGATTGTTTTATTGTCAGTGTAGTTTTATGTTGTATAGGTGCGCGTCGGGTCCTCGTACCCATGTTTGTGTATGTATGTACCTTTTAGTGTTATGGAGCATGTTACGTGCACTTTATTAAAAGACTCCATTTTACACTCCGTTTGACTCTCCTGCGCCTGACTTCCCTGTCACCTATACGCCTATGCCTGACACTTACAGACAGGAAGCAAACCAAAAAGGCGGAGCAAAACAAAATTAGATAAAGGATGGTTTGTCTAGAAATCAAAATAGGGAGAGCCAACTAAAAGGAGTTGACCCTCCACATCTAGAGACAACTAAAGGAGTTGACCCTCCACATCTAGAGACAACTAAAGGAGTTGACCCTCCACATCTCTCAATACATCTAAAGAAGTTAACATCTATCAATACAACTAAAGGAGTTAACATCTATCAATACAACTAAAGGAGTTAACATCTATCAATACAACTAAAGGTGTTAACATCTATCAATACAACTAAAGGAGTCAACCCTCCACATCTAGAGACAACTAAAGGAGTTGACCGTCCACATCTATCAATACAACTAAAGGAGTTGACCCTCCACATCTATCAATACAACTAAAGGTGTTAACCCTCCACATCTATCAATACAACTAAAGGAGTTGACCCTCCACATCTATCAATACAACTAAAGGTGTTAACATCTATCAATACAACTAAAGGAGTTGACCCTCCACATCTATCAATACAACTAAAGGAGTCAACCCTCCACATCTAGAGACAACTAAAGGAGTTGACCCTCCACATCTATCAATACAACTAAAGGAGTTGACCCTCCACATCTATCAATACAACTAAAGGTGTTAACATCTATCAATACAACTAAAGGTGTTAACCCTCCACATCTATCAATACAACTAAAGGAGTTGACCCTCCACATATATCAATACAACTAAAGGTGTTAACATCTATCAATACAACTAAAGGAGTTGACCCCCCACATCTATCAATACAACTAAAGGAGTTGTCCCTCCACATCTCTCAATACAACTAAAGGAGTTGACCCTCCACATCTATCAATACAACTAAAGGAGTTAACATCTCTCAATACATCTAAAGGAGTTAACATATATCAATACAACTAAAGGAGTTAACCCTCTACATCTCTCAATACATCTAAAGGAGTTAACATCTATCAATACAACTAAAGGTGTTAACATCTATCAATACAACTAAAGGTGTTAACATCTATCAATACAACTAAAGGAGTCGACCCTCCACATCTAGAGACAACTAAAGGAGTTGACCCTCCACATCTATCAATACAACTAAAGGAGTTGACCCTCCACATCTATCAATACAACTAAAGGTGTTAACATATATCAATACAACTAAAGGTGTTAACCCTCCACATCTATCAATACAACTAAAGGAGTTGACCCTCCACATCTATCAATACAACTAAAGGAGTTGACCCTCCACATATATCAATACAACTAAAGGTGTTAACATCTATCAATACAACTAAAGGAGTTGACCCTCCACATCTATCAATACAACTAAAGGAGTTGACCCTCCACATCTAGAGACAACTAAAGGAGTTGACCCTCCACATCTATCAATACAACTAAATGAGTTGACCCTCCACATCTAGAGACAACTAAAGGAGTTGACCCTCCACATCTATCAATACAACTAAAGGAGTTAACATCTATCAATACAACTAAAGGCATTGACCCTCCACATCTATCAAGATAACTAAAGGAGTTAACATCTATCAATACAACTAAAGGCATTGACCCTCCACATCTATCAAGACAACTAAAGGTGTTAACATCTATCAATACAACTAAAGGTGTTAACATCTATCAATACAACTAAAGGAGTTAACATCTATCAATACAACTAAAGGAGTTGACCCTCCACATCTATCAATACAACTAAAGGTGTTAACATCTATCAATACAACTAAAGGTGTTAACATCTATCAATACAACTAAAGGTGTTGACCCTCCACATCTATCAAGACAACTAAAGTTGTTGACCCTCCACATCTATCAATACAACTAAAGGTGTTGACCCTCCACATCTATCAATACAACTAAAGGAGTTGACCCTCCACATCTATCAAGACAACTAAAGTTGTTGACCCTCCACATCTATCAATACAACTAAAGGAGTTAACATCTATCAATACAACTAAAGGAGTTACCATCTATCAATACAACTAAAGGCATTGACCCTCCAAATCTATAAAGACAACTAAAGGTGTCGCCCTCCACATCTGTCCAGACAACTGGAGCACTGGGCCAGACACTCTAAAATAGCGCCTGGGCCAACACAGGTGAAACACCTTCCAACTAACGAGAAGGCAACCGGCACAGGTGTAAGACAAGCTGACTAATGAGGTGACACCAATCGGTGTGTCCTACGTGCTAACAAGCTCTACGTGCTAAAGTCCAAACCTCAAAACATAAATGGAAAAACCAAAGCCTGTCACACTTTCCCCCTTCAGGGTCACGTTCGTCGTTATGATTGGACCAAGGCGCAGCGTGCGTAGAGTTCCACATATTTTTAATAAATCAAAACTCATCAAAACAAAAACAAAAAAGCACAAACGAAACGTGACGCTACTGGTGTGCACAAACGCAACTAACTGTAGACAAGATCCCACAACTAACAATGGGGAAATGGTTACCTAAATATGATCCCCAATCAGAGAAAATGATAAACAGCTGCCTCTGATTGGGAACCATATCGGGCCAACATAGAAATACAATACACCTAGATGACCCACCCTCATCACTATCACGCCCCAAACCAACACAGAGAATAAACAGCTTTCCATGGACATTAAGACAACACATATATCCTATTGTTTTAGCCTGTAACAGTGGTTCAATGCATGATTTTCAAATCTTTATTTTCCAAAACTGCAGCATCTGTCATGTAATCTGTAATGAGCAGACATCATCATCATCATCATAAGAACCAATAAAGTTATATGTTGTTTTTTTTAAGTTGATGCTGATTTGCCCGAGGGACTGCTCTACATGATCTGTGTGTAAGTGTCATGATGATGTGCATAGTCTTTGTTTGTTATGCAATGTTTTGGGACAAGGAGTGTCATCATGTTACGTAAATAAAATGCTAAGTGGGGGCCTTGGCTGTGCCCTGTGCCCTGCATGCACTCTTAGAAGAAAGGCTTTCAAAAGGGTTCTTCGGCTGTCTTTTCTTTGTTTCATGTGACCCAAAAGGGTTCTACCTGGAACCAAAAAGGGTTCTCCAATGGGGACAACAGAATAACCCTATTAGGTTATAAATAACTTATCACAGTACTATACAGCTGCTTCAAATAATCAACTAATCATCACGCTTTGTTCATTTGAATCAGCTGTGTAACGTTAGGGCAAAAACCAACACGTGCACTGAGTTTGGGAATCACTGCCCGACATACCGGTATTGACCAGAATAACAACAACAAACAAAAAACTATCCGGAAGAGGTTTTCTTTAGAACTATTTTATAAATAGAGTGAATGTGGAGGAGGAGTTAAGATGGCGTGTTGCCTTGGTAACGTCCAAAAGTGTAAGTCTCCTCGGAAGTCTGTCTTTAAATTTCATCTGGAAACCCGGAACATCCGGCTAAGTTCTAGAAGGAACCTTTTTAGAGTTCTAGAGTTCTTTTTTTTTTTCATTCTAAAATCTCTAAGTTCCAGAGTTCTTTTTTTTCTTCATTCTAAAATCTCAGACACATCAAGTAGGATTTTGAAATGTTTGTCTGCCCACATTTACTGAGCACCTCTGTAAAGTGTCTCCTGTCAATCTCTTGATTTATTTGTTTGTTCACAAAGCAACACTACTGCCACACTCAGCCTTGTTAAAATACTCCAACCAGAATGTGTCAGTAGCGTTGTTTGGCAATGCATTTCTGTGTGTATCGCTTATTATCTCATGTATCTCAATGCATATCTGTGTGTATCGCTTATTATCTCATGTATCTCAATGCATATCTGTGTGTATCGCTTATTATCTCATGTATCTCAATGCATATCTGTGTGTATCGCTTATTATCTCATGTATCTCAATGCATATCTGTGTGTATCGCTTATTATCTCATGTATCTCAATGCATATCTGTGTGTATCGCTTATTATCTCATGTATCTCAATGCATATCTGTGCGTATCGCTTATTATCTCATGTATCTCAATGCATATCTGTGCGTATCGCTTATTATCTCATGTATCTCAATGCATATCTGTGTGTATCGCTTATTATCTGTAATTCTACTCATTTTGCCAGGGGGCAGAGAGACAAATGTGCAGGTTTACAACTCATTTCCTGCAATTCTACCTACTTTGCTATAGGATGGAGGCAAATGTATGCAGTTAATAGGATAACTGATGTGGGGCCAATGCTTACTACACATTTAGATAGCTGGCTGCTAGACTAACTTACCCATCTAAAACAATGTTGCTGACATGAGATAATTGAGTGACCGCTGATGCACAAACACATTTAGAAATTGCACCTTGTGCATTCTATTATTCTGACTCTCAACAGTAAGTTGAGACCCCGACTGAGTCGTCGTCTCAGATGTCTCAAGTTTTGAGGGAGCGCGCAATTGGCATGCTGACAGCAAGAATGTCCACCAGAGCTGTTTCCAGAGAATTTAAAGTTTATTTCTCTACCATAAGCCGCCTCCAACGTCATTTTAGAGAATTTGGCAGTACGTCCAACCAGCCTCACAACCACAGACCATGTGTATGGCGTTGTGTGGGGGCGAGCAGTTTGCTGATGTCAAGGTTGTGAACAGAGTGCCTCACCGTGGCAGTGGGTTTATGGTATGAGTAGGCATAAACTATGGACGACGAAAACAATTGCATTTTATCGATGACAATTTGAATGCACAGAGATACCATGACAAGATCCTGAGGGTCATTGTCGTGCCAGTCATCCGCCGCCATCACCTCAACACAATTCCTGGAAGCTGAAAATATCCCAGTTCTTCCATGGCCTGCATACTCATCAGACACGTCACCCATTGAGCATGTTTGGGATGCTCTGGATTGACGTGTACGACAGTGTGTTCAAGTTCCCGCAAATATCCAGAAACTTCGCACAGCCATTGAAGAGGAGTGGGACAACATTCCACAGACCACAATCAACAGACTGATCAACTCTGTGTGAAGGAGATGTGTCACCCTGCATGAAACAAAATGGTGGTCAGTGACTGGTTTTCTGATCCACACTCCTACTTTTTATAGCTATCTCTCAAAAACATGATGGAAAAAAATCTTGCTCCATAGCCATAAAAGAAAGATATTTAAATGTACCTTCCATGACAGCCAACCAGGGCCGGTGTTATGGGCGGACCGTAAGGGTCCTGGCCCGCCCTAACTTACTTCCTTTCCGGTCCAAATTAAATATTGAAATATTAATCATTGACACGCGCTGTCAGAAAGACGCATCAATCTCAGATAAAGCATCCAAGCGAGCGAAAAACAGCGCCCCTCTGTTTCCTTATGTGTAGACCATCTATCTGATGCTGTCTGGACAAAGGGAAGTATGGCATGTCATATCTTTTCTGTCCTGAATAAACCCAATGCTTGTTCTATGAGGAAAATATGAAGAGACCAAAGCCTGTCGACTCCCACCTTCGGGACAACGACTCGCATTGCTTTTTTCATTGTTTTTTTATTTAGCTTTTATTTAACTAGGCAAGTCAGTTATGAACTAAATCTTATTTACAATGACTGCCTACGATTATGGCGGAGACATGAGCATCTCGTTATTTTAAACAGATTTCTGGTTTCAGCCACTTGTGATTTAGAATGGAAGGTTTGCGGGTGCACAGTGCACTGTTCGGATGCTGACTTCCCCTAAAGTAAATGGATGTTTTGCCAAAATGATATAATTACTCCTGTCTAATGAAAATAATACAGAAGACTTTACCAGAGAGCTTGACTTAGCCACAGAGGATCATTATTATGTTGTTTTTAAATAGCTGTGAATTGTTTCTAAATCATAAGTGCAAAGGCGTATGTCTATTTGGAAAGCCAGTCATTTGGGCAGTATAAATGAAAAGGTTGAGAAAAGAAGAAGAAGAGGAGGGCTGTGTGGTGAAGATATGGACATCGCTCTAAAGAATGCATGCACTCAGCTCTCCAGAACGTGTCCGCCGTCTCCCCGTTAATTATTGCACATTCATTGTTTCATTGTGTGAATTGTTTGCCCTTTGATTGTTTTTAATTATTTTTTTCAATATAAATTCCCCATTACATATGTAACCAGTAGGCTAGTAAATGTACCGTTAATCCATGTCATTTGGTTACATTCATTTCTGTTAATGCATGTTTTACAGTCATTTACAGTTCTCATTCTCGGAGTGGAAACGTTGTTTGCGGAGTTCACAACCTGATCCACTTGTGAGAAACAAGTGTTGGTTTGTTTCATAACAATCATTTAGGAGTTTTTATTTCATAACCATCATTTTGGAGTGTTGTCATTTTATTTCATTGTGTTTTGTTTGGAGTGGTTCGTGTGAGCATGCATGTGTGTGGTTTCATGTGTCCTGATAACGTTGAGGGAAACCTGCTGAGTTGATACAATGTTGCACTTCCCTAGTCAATAGCTCAAATCAAGAAAGATAGAAAGGGAGGCAGACAGGTGGAGGAGTAGAGAGATTAATGAGATTGAAAGAACTTGCAATTTTCATCAGGATATTTTTACTCTTTTAATTTGTTGGCTTTCGGCCTATGCATTTTACTTAGGTGACAATGGAAGTTATAGGCCTACTGCTGCATTGGCCTATATAGGCTATCTCTGAGTTATAGGCTATCTCTGAGTTATAGGCTATCTCTGAGTTATAGGCTATCTCTGAGTTATAGGCTATCTCTGAGTTATAGGCTATCTCTGAGTTATAGGCTATCTCTGAGTTATAGGCTATCTCTGAGTTATAGGCTATCTCTGAGTTATAGGCCTACTGCTGCATTGGCCTATATAGGCTATCTCTGAGTTATAGGCTATATCTGATTTTATTTTAATTAAGATGTGTATCATTAACCATGACAATAATTGTTAGAACATGTTATCGAAATGAAACGGAAAATGTACATATAAAACAATCAAGTTCCGCAAAGATGAAACTCAGGAGCTGTCTGATGGTCTTATAAAACTTACTAAGAACATTTGTTCAGGCAGTCCTGTGAAAAAAAAACGGGGACCCCTATAGAAATCAAATGTGAACTGATTCGTTCTGGCGCGGGCACCCCTATAGAAATCAAATGTCAACTGATTCGTTCTGGCGCGGGCACCCCTATAGAAATCAAATGTCAACTGATTCGTTCTGGCGCAGGCACCCCTATAGAAATCAAATGCCAACTGATTCGTTCTGGCGCGGGCACCCCTATAGAAATCAAATGCCAACTGATTCGTTCTGGCGCAGGCACCCCTATAGAAATCAAATGCCAACTGATTCGTTCTGGCGCGGGCACCCCTATAGAAATCAAATGTCAACTGATTCGTTCTGGCGCGGGCACCCCTATAGAAATCAAATGCCAACTGATTCGTTCTGGCGCGGGAACCCCTATAGAAATCAAATGCCAACTGATTCGTTCTGGCGCGGGCACCCCTATAGAAATCAAATGCCAACTGATTCGTTCTGGCGCGGGAACCCCTATAGAAATCAAATGCCAACTGATTCGTTCTGGCGCGGGCACCCCTATAGAAATCAAATTTTCAACTGATTCGTTCTGGCGCAGGCACCCCTATAGAAATCAAATGCCAACTGATTCGTTCTGGCGCGGGCACCCCTATAGAAATCAAATGTCAACTGATTCGTTCTGGCGCGGCACCCTATAGAAATCAAATGCCAACTGATTCGTTCTGGCGCGGCACCCCTATAGAAATCAAATGCCAACTGATTCGTTCTGGCGCGGGCACCCCTATAGAAATCAAATGCCAACTGATTCGTTCTGGCGCGGGCACCCCTATAGAAATCAAATGCCAACTGATTCGTTCTGGCGCGGGCACCCTATAGAAATCAAATGTCAACTGATTCGTTCTGGCGCGGGCACCCTATAGAAATCAAATGCCAACTGATTCGTTCTGGCGCGGGAACCCCTATAGAAATCAAATGTCAACTGATTCGTTCTGGCGCGGGCACCCCTATAGAAATCAAATGTCAACTGATTCGTTCTGGCGCGGGCACCCCTATAGAAATCAAATGCCAACTGATTCGTTCTGGCGCGGGCACCCCTATAGAAATTAAATGTCAACTGATTCGTTCTGGCGCGGGCACCCCTATAGAAATCAAATGTCAACTGATTCGTTCTGGCGCGGGCACCCCTATAGAAATCAAATGTCAACTGATTCGTTCTGGCGCGGGCACCCCTATAGAAATCAAATGTCAACTGATTCGTTCTGGCGCGGGCACCCCTATAGAAATCAAATATCAACTGATTCGTTCTGGCGCGGGCACCCCTATAGAAATCAAATGTCAACTGATTCGTTCTGGCGCGGGCACCCCTATAGAAATCAAATGTCAACTGATTCGTTCTGGCGCGGGCACCCTATAGAAATCAAATGTCAACTGATTCGTTCTGGCGCGGGCACCCTATAGAAATCAAATGCCAACTGATTCGTTCTGGCGCGGCACCCCTATAGAAATCAAATGTCAACTGATTCGTTCTGGAGTGGGCACCCCTATAGAAATCAAATGTCAACTGATTCGTTCTGGAGTGGGCACCCCTATAGAAATCAAATGTCAACTGATTCGTTCTGGCGCGGGCACCCCTATAGAAATCAAATGCCAACTGATTCGTTCTGGCGCGGGCACCCCTATAGAAATCAAATGTCAACTGATTCGTTCTGGAGTGGGCACCCCTATAGAAATCAAATGCCAACTGATTCGTTCTGGCGCGGGCACCCCTATAGAAATCAAATGTCAACTGATTCGTTCTGGCGCGGGCACCCCTATAGAAATCAAATGTCAACTGATTCGTTCTGGCGCGGGCACCCCTATAGAAATCAAATGCCAACTGATTCGTTCTGGCGCGGGCACCCCTATAGAAATCAAATGTTGATTCGTTTTGGCGCGGGCACCCCTATAGAAATGAAATGTTGATTCGTTTTGGCGCGGGCCCTGCAGCTAATATTTCGGAGTCATTGGTGGACATTGGTTGCGCCAGACAACACAGCCTTTTGTCACCAATCAACCAGTGTAGAGTATACGGGTCTATGAAAAACCTCATCTAATTGGTTAGAAGAAACAGGTCCCACCTTCCAGAGCTCCTGCTCGCCCTCTCTTTGTTTGCAAATGGCTGTTTGCACATGTGCAAATATTGTTGTCACAGTAGGGCGTTAAAGTACTGTCAAAAGAATGATTGCGCGAAATTGACATGTGCAGGTGCAATTATTCCTGGCAAATATTAATTTACAAGTTTGAAAATACGATTACAACTACAAATGTGTTTTTTTTCTTCATGTTCACAACTCATCAGTTACACGTTTGAGAATGTGTTTACAACTACAAATGATTCTTTCATGTTTACAACTCATTTACACATTTGCAAATTGTGTTTACAACTACAAATCTATTGTGAACGCTCAAATCATTATGTCTGTGGTTTATCGCCATACTTCCACTGTGATACGAACCTGTATATCTGATTCTGCAGTGATATTCTCGGCGTGTTTTATGGTTATGAGTGTAGGTCGGGACCATTGGATGGGACAGGTAACCTGTTGAATGTGAAGCGACAGCGCAAGAGGCAAATCGGCACTAGGACCGTGTTGGATCGCCCACTCTTCTAGAGAGTGTCTGTGATCACTGTCCACGACAGACAAGTCAGCCATCCTCACAAGGAAGCGAAGAAGCACCGTGCAAATATAATAGTTTGCGAAAGGTACGTTGAAACATTTGTTACATGGATCCATGAACATTCGTTCTCGCAAACCGTCGACGAAATGTGTTGTGCTGAAATTAAACGTCTTGTAGACGTAATGTTTTTGTCGTGGTACTTGCTTTCCATAGGTTGTGAAGATGGATCGCTTCAGTGGTGAAGAAACATCGGCTAGGCAGCAGACACCTGCAAACAAGATTTGAGTCGCGAGCAGTGTTATAATGTAAGTGCGAATTCTAGAATCTTACGTTGTTACATTGTTGCCATAAGTGTTCTTCAAGATACATTGTTCCAATTTGCACATTCTGCTCCATTTCTGCAACGTTTTGCGCTCATGAGTCATCACTAACCCTACCGTAGATTGTGAGTCATACTCTTCCAACCCAGCCCACTGATGGTAGCCAGTGGAAAACCAGCTGCATCTTCATCGAGATCTGCACCTTGCAAAACAATGCATTGAAAAATATGTAGATTATTTAAAAAAAAACATACACATGTATAGAAAAAGGGTTGTTCATTTGTGTTCTGTCTCTCTCGCGCTGTTTGTGTGTGTGTGTGTACGATGCAGAAAACTAAATGAATAGTTTTTTTCTCTGTCATATCTCTCCATGTGTCATAATCTCTTCACAGAGGAAAACCCATCACAGACGAGGGATGATATTGATGTTAATCCACTCAGTTGATAAGTGTCACTTATCAACTGAATATTAGGGGTTAGAAAACTCTCACTAAATCTTTTGCAGTGGTTTTGAATGATGTCTAATCTTAATTAATTTACAAGTGAAATTACAGCCTTTCCTGTTTTAAATTAATGTCAGTACTTTATACCAGGTCCTATGGAACCATGTTCCCTATACAGTGCACTACTTTATACCAGAGTCCAATAGAACCCTATTCCCTATATAGTGCACTACTTTAGACCAGAGCCCTATGGAACACTATTCCCTATATAGTGCACTACTTTATACCAGAGTCCAATAGAACCCTATTCCCTATATAGTGCACTACTTTAGACCAGAGCCCTATGGAACACTATTCCCTATATAGTGCACTACTTTATACCAGAGTCCAATAGAACCCTATTCCCTATATAGTGCACTACTTTAGACCAGAGCCCTATGGAACACTATTCCCTATATAGTGCACTACTTTATACCAGAGTCCAATAGAACCCTATTCCCTATATAGTGCACTACTTTAGACCAGAGCCCTATGGAACACTATTCCCTATATAGTGCACTACTTTATACCAGAGTCCAATAGAACCCTATTCCCTATATAGTGCACTACTTTATACCAGAGTCCAATAGAACCCTATTCCCTATATAGTGCACTACTTTATACCAGAGTCCAATAGAACCCTATTCCCTATATAGTGCACTACTTTATACCAGAGTCCAATAGAACCCTATTCCCTATATAGTGCACTACTTTAGACCAGTGCCCTATGGAACACTATTCCCTATATAGTGCACTACTTTATACCAGAGTCCAATAGAACCCTATTCCCTATATAGTGCACTACTTTAGACCAGAGCCCTATGGAACACTATTCCCTATATAGTGCACTACTTTATACCAGAGTCCAATAGAACCCTATTCCCTATATAGTGCACTACTTTATACCAGAGTCCAATAGAACCCTATTCCCTATATAGTGCACTACTTTAGACCAGAGCCCTATGGAACACTATTCCCTATATAGTGCACTACTTTATACCAGAGTCCAATAGAACCCTATTCCCTATATAGTGCACTACTTTATACCAGAGTCCAATAGAACCCTATTCCCTATATAGTGCACTACTTTATACCAGAGTCCAATAGAACCCTATTCCCTATATAGTGCACTACTTTATACCAGAGTCCAATAGAACCCTATTCCCTATATAGTGCACTACTTTAGACCAGAGTCCAATAGAACCCTATTCCCTATATAGTGCAGTACTTTAGACCAGAGTCCAATAGAACCCTATTCCCTATATAGTGCACTACTTTAGACCAGAGTCCAATAGAACCCTATTCCCTATATAGTGCACTACTTTAGACCAGAGTCCAATAGAACCCTATTCCCTATATAGTGCACTACTTTATACCAGAGTCCAATAGAACCCTATTCCCTATATAGTGCACTACTTTAGACCAGAGTCCAATAGAACCCTATTCCCTATATAGTGCACTACTTTAGACCAGAGTCCAATAGAACCCTATTCCCTATATAGTGCACTACTTTAGACCAGAGTCCAATAGAACCCTATTCCCTATATAGTGCACTACTTTAGACCAGAGTCCAATAGAACCCTATTCCCTATATAGTGCACTACTTTAGACCAGAGTGTGCCATTTGGAACACAGTCATTGTCTTCATGTAAAAATGTCCTAGTTGTACCTATGAATCAATCTCAGGGAGCTTGAAGTGAATTACTGCCTTATTGCTTCCGGTTGTTTCATATCTGTTACACAAACACTGTTTATATCACTAATACATACACTGTTTATATCACATCACTTACACATACACTGTTTACATCACATCACTAATACATACACTGTTTATATCACATCACTAACACATACACTGTTTATATCACATCACTAACACTGTTTATATCACTAATACATACACTGTTTATATAACATCACTAACACTGTTTATATCACTAATACATACACTGTTTATATCACATCACTAACACATACACTGTTTACATCACATCACTAACACATCAACTGTTTATATCACATCACTAACACATACACTGTTTATATCACTAATACATACACTGTTTATATCACATCACTAATACATACACTGTTTGTATCACTAACACATACACTGTTTATATCACTAACACGTACACTGTTTAAATCACTAATACATCCACTGTTTATATCACTAATACATACACTGTTTATATCACATCACTAACACTGTTTATATCACTAATACATACAGTGTTTATATCACTAATACATACACTGTTTATATCACTAATACATACACTGTTTATATCACTAATACATACACTGTTTATATCACATCACTAATACATCCACTATTTATATCACTAATGCATACACTGTTTATATCACATCACTAATACATCCACTGTTTATATCACTAATACATACACTGCTTGTATCACTAATACATCCACTGTTTATATCACTAATACATACACTGTTTATATCACATCACTAACACTGTTTATATCACTAATACATACACTGTTTACATCACATCACTAATACATACACTGTTTACATCACATCACTAATACATCCACTGTTTATATCACTAATACATACACTGTTTATATCACATCACTAACACTGTTTATATCACTAATACATACACTGTTTGTATCACATCACTAACACTGTTTATATCACTAATACATACACTGTTTATATCACTAAAATCAAATCAAATTTTATTTGTAACATACACATGGTTAGCAGATGTTAATGCGAGTGTTGCGAAATGCTTGTGCTTCTAGTTCCAACAATGCAGTAATAACCAACAAGTAATCTAACAATTCCAAAACTAATTTCTTATACACACAAGTGTAAGGGGATAAGGAATATGTACATAAAGATATGAATGAGTGATGGTGCAGAGCAGCATAGGCAAGATACAGTAGATGGTATCGAGTACAGTATATACATATGAGATGAGTATGTAAACAAAGTGGCATAGTTAAATGGCTAGTGATACATGTATTACATAAGGATGCAGTAGATGAGAGTACAGTATATACGTATACATATGAGATGAATAATGTAGGGTTTAAAGTGGCTAGTGATACATGTATTACATAAAGATGGCAAGATGCAGTAGATGGTATAGAGTACAGTATATACATATACATATGAGATGAGTAATGTAGGGTATGTAAACATTATATTAGGTAGCATTGTTTAAAGTGGCTAGTGATATATTTTACATCATTTCCCATCAATTCCCATTATTGCAGTGGCTGGAGTTGAGTCAGTGTGTTGGCAGCAGCAACTCAATGTTAGTGGTGGCTGTTTAACAGTCTGATGGCCTTGAGATAGAAGCTGTTTTTCAGTCTCTCGGTCCCAGCTTTGATGCACCTGTACTGACCTCGCCTTCTGGATGATAGCGGGGTGAACAGGCAGTGGCTCGGGTGGGTGTTGTCCTTGATGATCTTTGTGGCCTTCCTGTAACATCGGGTGGTGTAGGTGTCCTGGAGGGCAGGTAGTTTGCCCCCGGTGATGCGTTGTGCAGACCTCACTACCCTCTGGAGAGCCTTACGGTTGAGGGCGGAGCAGTTGCCGTACCAGGCGGTGATACAGCCTGCCAGGATGCTCTCAATTGTGCATCTGTAGAAGTTTGTGAGTGCTTTTGGTGACAAGCCAAATTTTTTTCAGCCTCCTGAGGTTGAAGAGGCGCTGCTGCGCCTTCTTCACGATGCTGTCTGTGTGGGTGGACCAATTCAGTTTGTCTGTGATGTGTATGCCGAGGAACTTAAAACTTACTACCCTCTCCACTACTGTTCCATTGATGTGGATAGGGGGGTGTTCCCTCTGCTGTTTCCTGAAGTCCACAATCATCTCCTTAGTTTTGTTGATGTTGAGTGTGAGGTTATTGTCCTGACACCACACTCCGAGGGCCCTCACCTCCTCCCTGTAGGCCGTCTCGTCGTTGTTGGTAATCAAGCCTACCACTGTTGTGTCGTCCGCAAACTTGATGATTGAGTTGGAGGCGTGCGTTGCCGCGCAGTCGTGGGTGAACAGGGAGTACAGGAGAGGGCTCAGAACGCACACTTGTGGGGCCCCAGTGTTGAGGATAAGCGGGGTGGAGATGTTGTTGCCTACCCTCACCACCTGGGGGCGGCCCGTCAGGAAGTCCAGTACCCTGTTGCACAGGACGGGGTCGAGACCCAGGGTCTTGAGCTTGATGACGAGCTTGGAGGGTACTATGGTGTTAAATGCCGAGCTCTAGTCGATGAACAGCATTCTCACATAGTATTCCTCTTGTCCAGATGGGTTTGGGCAGTGTGCAGTGTGGTTGAGATTGCGTTGTCTGTGGACCTATTGGGGCGGAATGCTAATTGCGGTAAGCAAAGTAATACATACACTGTTTATATCACTAATACATACACTGTTTGTATCACTAATACATACACTGTTTGTATCACATCACTAATACTGTTTATATCACATCACATACACTGTTTATATCACATCACTAACACTGTTTATATCACATCACTCACACTGTTTATATCACTAATACATACAGTGTTTATATCACTAATACATACACTGTTTATATCACTAATACATACACTGTTTGTATCACTAATACATACACTGTTTATATCACTAATACATACACTGTTTATATCACATCACTAACACTGTTTATATCACATCACTAACACTGTTTATATCACTAATACATACACTGTTTATATCACTAATACATACACTGTTTATATCACATCACTAACACTGTTTATATCACTAATACATACACTGTTTACATCACATCACTAACACTGTTTATATCACATCACTAACACTGTTTATATCACTAATACATACACTGTTTATATCACTAATACATACACTGTTTATATCACTAACACTGTTTATATCACTAATACATACACTGTTTATATCACTAACACAAACACTGTTGCCTCAACAATGGGTTGTGATGACAAAGCATTAATAGATATAGTTTTATAGTTTTTATAAGGGCCAGTAAGTTCAGTTGTTCACCTGCCAACGTACAGTAATTCTCTAGCGTGTACGTTTACACTAACATCACGGGCCCAAAACCTTATTTCAGATTCACACGGAACTCAGGGATGACAGTACAGTAACAGGGATGACCGTGAAGTAACAGGGATGACAATACAGTAACAGGGATGACAGTGCAGTAACAGGGATGACAGTGAGGTGACAGGGATGACAGTACAGTAACAGGGATGACAGTACAGTAACAGGGATGACAGTGCAGTAACAGGGATGACAGTGAAGTGACAGGGATGACAGTGAAGTAACAGGGATCACAGTACAGTAACAGAGATGACAGTGGAGTAACAGGGATGACAGTACAGTCATAGGGATGACAGTACAGTAACAGGGATGACATTACAGTAACAGGGATGACAGTGTAGTAACAAGGATGACAGTGAAGTGACAGGGATGACAGTACGGTAACAGGGATGACAGTACAGTAACAGGGATGACAGTACATTAACAGGGATGACAGTAACAGGGATGACAGGTCAGTTTAGGAGAGTAACAGGCAGTACAGTATAGGACAGTAACAGGGATGACAGTACAGTAACAGGGATGACAGTACAGTAACAGGGATGACAGTAACAGGGATGACAGGTCAGTTTAGGAGAGTAACAGGCAGTACAGTATAGGACAGTAACAGGGAGGACAGTACAGTATAGGACAGTAACAGGGATGACAGTACAGTAACAGGGATGACAGTACAGTAACAGGGATGACAGTGCAGTAACAGGGATGACAGTGCAGTAACAGGGATGACAGTGCAGTAACAGGGATGACAGTAACATGGAGGACAGTACAGTAGCAGGGATGACAGTACAGTAACAGGGATGACAGTACAGTAACAGGGATGACAGTACAGTATAGGACAGTAACAGGGATGACAGTACAGTAACAGGGATGACAGTACAGTAACAGGGAGGACAGTACAGTATAGGACAGTAACAGGGATGACAGTACAGTAACAGGGATGACAGTACAGTAACAGGGATGACAGTACAGTAACAGGGATGACAGTGCAGTAACAGGGATGACAGTGCAGTAACAGGGATGACAGTAACATGGAGGACAGTACAGTATAGGACAGTAACAGGGAGGACAGTACAGTATAGGACAGTAACAGGGAGGACAGTACAGTAACAGGGATGACATTACAGTAACAGGGATGACAGTGTAGTAACAAGGATGACAGTGAAGTGACAGGGATGACAGTACGGTAACAGGGATGACAGTACAGTAACAGGGATGACAGTACATTAACAGGGATGACAGTAACAGGGATGACAGGTCAGTTTAGGAGAGTAACAGGCAGTACAGTATAGGACAGTAACAGGGATGACAGTACAGTAACAGGGATGACAGTACAGTAACAGGGATGACAGTAACAGGGATGACAGGTCAGTTTAGGAGAGTAACAGGCAGTACAGTATAGGACAGTAACAGGGAGGACAGTACAGTATAGGACAGTAACAGGGATGACAGTACAGTAACAGGGATGACAGTACAGTAACAGGGATGACAGTGCAGTAACAGGGATGACAGTGCAGTAACAGGGATGACAGTGCAGTAACAGGGATGACAGTAACATGGAGGACAGTACAGTAGCAGGGATGACAGTACAGTAACAGGGATGACAGTACAGTAACAGGGATGACAGTACAGTATAGGACAGTAACAGGGATGACAGTACAGTAACAGGGATGACAGTACATTAACAGGGATGACAGTAACAGGGATGACAGGTCAGTTTAGGAGAGTAACAGGCAGTACAGTATAGGACAGTAACAGGGATGACAGTACAGTAACAGGGATGACAGTACAGTAACAGGGATGACAGTAACAGGGATGACAGGTCAGTTTAGGAGAGTAACAGGCAGTACAGTATAGGACAGTAACAGGGAGGACAGTACAGTATAGGACAGTAACAGGGATGACAGTACAGTAACAGGGATGACAGTACAGTAACAGGGATGACAGTGCAGTAACAGGGATGACAGTGCAGTAACAGGGATGACAGTGCAGTAACAGGGATGACAGTAACATGGAGGACAGTACAGTAGCAGGGATGACAGTACAGTAACAGGGATGACAGTACAGTAACAGGGATGACAGTACAGTATAGGACAGTAACAGGGATGACAGTACAGTAACAGGGATGACAGTACAGTCATAGGGATGACAGTACAGTAACAGGGATGACATTACAGTAACAGGGATGACAGTGTAGTAACAAGGATGACAGTGAAGTGACAGGGATGACAGTACGGTAACAGGGATGACAGTACAGTAACAGGGATGACAGTACATTAACAGGGATGACAGTAACAGGGATGACAGGTCAGTTTAGGAGAGTAACAGGCAGTACAGTATAGGACAGTAACAGGGATGACAGTACAGTAACAGGGATGACAGTACAGTAACAGGGATGACAGTAACAGGGATGACAGGTCAGTTTAGGAGAGTAACAGGCAGTACAGTATAGGACAGTAACAGGGAGGACAGTACAGTATAGGACAGTAACAGGGATGACAGTACAGTAACAGGGATGACAGTACAGTAACAGGGATGACAGTGCAGTAACAGGGATGACAGTGCAGTAACAGGGATGACAGTGCAGTAACAGGGATGACAGTAACATGGAGGACAGTACAGTAGCAGGGATGACAGTACAGTAACAGGGATGACAGTACAGTAACAGGGATGACAGTACAGTATAGGACAGTAACAGGGATGACAGTACAGTAACAGGGATGACAGTACAGTAACAGGGAGGACAGTACAGTATAGGACAGTAACAGGGATGACAGTACAGTAACAAGGATGACAGTACAGTAACAGGGATGACAGTACAGTAACAGGGATGACAGTGCAGTAACAGGGATGACAGTGCAGTAACAGGGATGACAGTAACATGGAGGACAGTACAGTATAGGACAGTAACAGGGAGGACAGTACAGTATAGGACAGTAACAGGGAGGACAGTACAGTAACAGGGATGACATTACAGTAACATGGATGACAGTGTAGTAACAAGGATGACAGTGAAGTGACAGGGATGACAGTACGGTAACAGGGATGACAGTACAGTAACAGGGATGACAGTACATTAACAGGGATGACAGTAACAGGGATGACAGGTCAGTTTAGGAGAGTAACAGGCAGTACAGTATAGGACAGTAACAGGGATGACAGTACAGTAACAGGGATGACAGTACAGTAACAGGGATGACGGTAACAGGGATGACAGGTCAGTTTAGGAGAGTAACAGGCAGTACAGTATAGGACAGTAACAGGGAGGACAGTACAGTATAGGACAGTAACAGGGATGACAGTACAGTAACAGGGATGACAGTACAGTAACAGGGATGACAGTGCAGTAACAGGGATGACAGTGCAGTAACAGGGATGACAGTGCAGTAACAGGGATGACAGTAACATGGAGGACAGTACAGTAGCAGGGATGACAGTACAGTAACAGGGATGACAGTACAGTAACAGGGATGACAGTACAGTATAGGACAGTAACAGGGATGACAGTACAGTAACAGGGATGACAGTACAGTAACAGGGAGGACAGTACAGTATAGGACAGTAACAGGGATGACAGTACAGTAACAGGGATGACAGTACAGTAACAGGGATGACAGTACAGTAACAGGGATGACAGTGCAGTAACAGGGATGACAGTGCAGTAACAGGGATGACAGTAACATGGAGGACAGTACAGTATAGGACAGTAACAGGGAGGACAGTACAGTATAGGACAGTAACAGGGAGGACAGTACAGTAGCAGGGATGACACTGCAGTAACAGGGATGACAGTAACATGGAGGACAGTACAGTATAGGACAGTAACAGGGATGACAGTACAGTATAGGACAGTAACAGGGATGACAGTACAGTATAGGACAGTAACAGGGAGGACAGTACAGTATAGGACAGTAACAGGGAGGACAGTACAGTAACAGGGATGACAGTGCAGTAACAGGGATGACAGTAACATGGAGGACAGTACAGTATAGGACAGTAACAGGGAGGACAGTGCAGTAACAGGGATGACAGTACAGTAACAGGGATGACAGTACAGTATAGGACAGTAACAGGGATGACAGTACAGTAACAGGGATGACAGTACAGTATAGGACAGTAACAGGGTTGGCAGTACAGTATAGGACAGTAACAGGGATGACAGTACAGTATAGGACAGTAACAGGGATGGCAGTACAGTATAGGACAGTAACAGGGATGACAGTACAGTAACAGGGATAACAGTACAGTACAGGACAGTAACAGGGATGACAGTACAGTAACAGGGATGACAGTACAGTATAGGACAGTAACAGGGATGGCAGTACAGTATAGGACAGTAACAGGGATGACAGTACAGTATAGGACAGTAACATGGATGACAGTACAGTAACAGGGATGACAGTACAGTATAGGACAGTAACAGGGATGGCAGTACAGTATAGGACAGTAACAGGGATGGCAGTACAGTATAGGACAGTAACAGGGATGACAGTACAGTAACAGGGATAACAGTACAGTACAGGACAGTAACATGGATGACAGTACAGTAACAGGGATGACAGTACAGTAACAGGGATGACAGTGGAGTAACAGGGATGACAGTGCAGTAACAGGGATGACAGTGAAGTAACAGGGATGACAGTGCAGTAACAGGGATGACAGTGAAGTAACAGGGATGACAGTACGGTAACAGGGATGACAGTACAGTAACAGAGATGACAGTGCAGTAACAGGGATGACAGTGCAATAACAGGGATGACAGTGGAGTAACAGGGATGACAGTGCAGTAACAGGGATGACAGTAACATGGAGGACAGTACAGTATAGGACAGTAACAGGGAGGACAGTACAGTAACAGGGATGACAGTACAGTAACAGGGATGACAGTACAGTAACAGGGATGACAGTACAGTATAGGACAGTAACAGGGATGACAGTACAGTACAGGACAGTAACAGGGATGACAGTACAGTAACAGGGATGACAGTACAGTTACAGGGATGACAGTACAGTAACAGGGATGACAGTACAGTATAGGACAGTAACAGGGAGGACAGGTCAGTTTAGGAGAGTAACAGGGAGGACAGTACAGTATAGGACAGTAACAGGGATGACAGTACAGTAACAGGGATGACAGTACAGTAACAGGGATAACAGTACAGTATAGGACAGTAACAGGGATGACAGTACAGTAACAATAAGACTATACAGTAGGACTATACAGTAGGACTATACAGTAGGGTATACAGTAGGGTATACAGTAGGACTGTACAGTAGGGCTATACAGTAGGACTATATAGTAGGACTATACAGTAAGGCTATACAGTAGGACTATACAGTAGGACTATACAGTAAGGCTATACAGTAGGACTATACAGTAGGACTATACAGTAAGGCTATACAGTAGGGTATACAGTAGGACTATACAGTAGGACTATACAGTAGTGCTATACAGTAGTACTATACAGTAGGACTATACAGTAGGGCTATACAGTAGGACTATACAGTAGGGCTATACAGTAGTGCTATACAGTAGGACTATACAGTAGGACTATACAGTAGTGGTATACAGTAGGACTATACAGTAGGGTATACAGTAGGGTATACAGTAGGACTATACAGTAGTGCTATACAGTAGGACTATACAGTAGGACTATACAGTAAGGCTATACAGTAGGACTATACAGTAGGACTATACAGTAAGGCTATACAGTAAGGCTATACAGTAGGACTCTACAGTAGGACTATACAGTAGGGTATACAGTAGGACTATACAGTAGGACTATACAGTAGTGCTATACAGTAGGACTATACAGTAGAACTATACAGTAAGGCTATACAGTAGGGTATACAGTAGAACTATACAGTAGGACTATACAGTAGTGCTATACAGTAGGACTATACAGTAGGACTATACAGTAGGGTATACAGTAGGGTATACAGTAGGTCTATACAGTAGGTCTATACAGTAGGGTATACAGTAGGACTATACAGTAGGGTATACAGTAGGACTATACAGTAGGACTATACAGTAGTGCTATACAGTAGGACTATACAGTAGGACTATACAGTAAGGCTATACAGTAGGGTATACAGTAGGACTATACAGTAGGACTATACAGTAGGACTATACAGTAGTGCTATACAGTAGGACTATACAGTAGGACTATACAGTAGGGTATACAGTAGGGTATACAGTAGGACTATACAGTAGGTCTATACAGTAGGGTATACAGTAGGACTATACAGTAGGGTATACAGTAGGGTATACAGTAGGACTATACAGTAGGGTATACAGTAGGACTATACAGTAGGACTATACAGTAGGGTATACAGTAGGGTATACAGTAGGACTATACAGTAGGACTATAATAGGGCTATACAGTTAGGCTATACAATAGGTCTATACAGTATAGAGAGATGTGTAGAGGGAGATGTATAGAGAGAGATGTAGAGAGAAATATAGAGAGAGACAGAGAGAGATATAGAGAGAGATATGGAGAGATGTAGAGAGAGATGTATAGAGAAATATAGAGAGAGACAGAGAGAGATATAGAGAGATATAGAGAGAGATATGGAGAGAGAGACAGAGAGAGATGTAGAGAGAGGTATAGAGAGAGATATAGAGGGAGACAGAGAGAGATATATAGAGAGATATAGAGGGAGACAGAGAGAGATATATAGAGAGATATAGAGAGAGACAGAGAGAGATAGAGAGAGATATGGAGAGAGAGCCAGATAGAGATGTAGAGAGAGGTATAGAGAGATATAGAGAGAGAGACAGAGAGAGATGTAGAGAGAGGTATAGAGAGAGATATAGAGAGAGATATAGAGGGAGATGTAGAGGGAGAGATATATAGAGATTGAGATCTATCGACAGAGATTTGATAGACATGGAGAGATCTCAGTAAAGTAGACACCTTGTCACCGTAGAAGAAATCGCCTGAAACTCGCCACCATCTATACATACCTAGTCTCTACTCTCTGTTCTCTACTCTCTACTCTCCCCTCTCTACTCTCCCCTCTCTACTCTCTACTCTCCACTCTCTACTCTCCTCTCTCTACTCTCCCCTCTCTATTCTCCCCTCTCTACTTTCTACTCTCCCCACTCCCCTCTCCTCTCACTACTCTCCTCTTTCTACTCTCTACTCCGTTCACTACTCTCCTCTTTCTACTCTCCTCTCTCTACTCTCCTCTTTCTACTCTCCTCTCTCTACTCTCCTCTCTCTACTCCGTTCTCTACTCTCCTCTCTCTACTCTCCTCTCTAATCTCCTCTCTCTACTCCACTCTCTACTCTCCTCTCTCTACTCCACTCTCTACTCTCCTCTCTCTACTCCATCCTCTACTCTCCTCTCTCTACTCTCCTCTCTCTCCTCTCCTCTCTCTACTCTCCTCTCTCTCCTCTCCTCTCTCTACTCCGCTCTCTACTCTCCTCTTTCTCCTCTCCTCTCTCTACTCCGTTCTCTACTCTCCTCTCTACTCTCCTCGTTCTACTCTCCTCTCTCTACTCCGCTCTCTACTCTCTTCTCTTCGAGTGATGCTTTGCTTCATCCACGATTGATGTGCAAATGTGGAGGATGGTGTTTGTTTCCCTGGAGAAGGTTAGAAGGACTGAAGAGTATCCCCTTTGTGTTTCTCCCAGGGCAGGAGTGTTCGTGTTGTGTAGAAGGATAGGACAGGACTCAGGAGTGTTGGTGTTGTGTAGAAGGATATGACAGGACTCAGGAGTGTTGGTGTTGTGTAGAAGGATAGGACAGGACTCAGGAGTGTTGGTGTTGTGTAGAAGGATAGGACAGGACTCAGGAGTGTTGGTGTTGTGTAGAAGGATAGGACAGGACTCAGGAGTGATGTCTTGGTCCAGCTACTGTTTAGCCCACTGTACAGGGAGCTGGCAGGGAGGCAGTCAGCCGAGCGAAGGGAGCAAAGGGGGAGGTAGGAACCGAGCAGAGAGGAGCAGAGGGGGAGGGGGGAACCGAGCAGATGGGGAGGGAGGAACCGAGCAGAGGGGGAGGGAGGAACCGAGCAGATGGGGAGGGAGGAACCGAGCAGAGGGGGAGGGAGGAACCGAGCAGAGGGGGAGGGAGGAACCGAGCAGAGGGGGAGGGAGGAACCGAGCAGAGGGGGAGGGAGGAACCCGAGCAGAGGGGGAGGGAGGAACCGAGCAGAGGGGGAGGGAGGAACCGAACAGAGGGGGAGGTAGGAACCGAGCAGAGGGGGAGGGAGGAACCGAGCAGAGGGGGAGGGAGGAACCCGAGATTAGGGAGGGAGGAACCGAGCAGAGGGGGAGGGAGGAACCGAGCCAGGGGAGAGTAGAAAAAGATAAAACAACCCTCATCTTGGATTTATAGAGTTCAGGTCATTCAGTTCCACAGAGAGTGTAGGAGAGCAGGGAACTCACAGAATGGAAACATTTACAATTACAGTGGGGTCTGAAACCCTTGATAAAGATTAGCAAAAATGAAATATATATATATATATTTGACATATATTTTACATTAATAATTGCTTAGAGAAAAAAATATTTAGTAATACAAAAAAAAATATTTTAAAAAGTAGGGTTCAAAATGGACCTGTTTTCAATATCTGTCTATACCTCACCTCGTGAGAATAGCAGCACAGAGCTGCTAAAGTTCCTGGTTTTTGGTCTGAAATGTCCTTGCACTGGGTAAAGTTCCTGGTGCCGTTGACCTCAACAAGGGCGTCGACAGCGAGCAGATGAGAGAGAGAGACTTATTTTGTCACTTGACATTTCTCTAGCAGGTAGGATAAGGTTACTTATAGTCATGAACCATATCAGCAAGATGACTTCTGTCTGTTTAATTATGACACATACAGGATCTTTTTTTGTTTTGTTGTTGTCTCTGACACTACGCTGTATTGTGTATGTAGAGATGTTTATTTAACATCGAGGGGAGGAGTGGAAGAAAACACAGACAATTGAGATGCGACCTAGAGGGAGGAGTGGAAGAAAACACAGACAATTGAGATGCGACCTAGAGGGAGGAGTGGAAGAAAACACAGACAATTGAGATGCGACCAAGAGGGAGGAATGGAAGAAAACACAGACAATTGAGATGCGACCGAGAGATGTTTATTTAACATCGAGTGGAGGAGGGGAAGAAAACACAGAAGTACCTCTAGCTAACCCTGAACCTAGCTGTTTAGGATTAAGCGTTAACCCTGAACCTAGCTGTTTAGGATTAAGCGTTAACCCTGAACCTAGCTGTTTAGGATTAAGAGTTAACCCTGACCCTAGCTGTTTAGGATTAAGCGTTAACCCTGAACCTAGCTGTTTAGGATTAAGAGTTAACCCTGAACCTAGCTGTTTAGGATTAAGCGTTAACCCTGAACCTAGCTGTTTAGGATTAAGCGTTAACCCTGAACCTAGCTGTTTAGGATTAAGAGTTAACCCTGACCCTAGCTGTTTAGGATTAAGCGTTAACCCTGAACCTAGCTGTTTAGGATTAAGAGTTAACCCTGAACCTAGCTGTTTAGGATTAAGCGTTAACCCTGAACCTAGCTGTTTAGGATTAAGTGTTAACCCTGAACCTAGCTGTTTAGGATTAAGCGTTAACCCTGAACCTAGCTGTTTAGGATTAAGTGTTAACCCTGAACCTAGCTGTTTAGGATTAAGAGTTAACCCTGAACCTAGCTGTTTAGGATTAAGAGTTAACCCTGAACCTAGCTGTTTAGGATTAAGCGTTAACCCTGAACCTAGCTGTTTAGGATTAAGCGTTAACCCTGAACCTAGTTGTTTAGGATTAAGAGTTAACCCTGACCCTAGCTGTTTAGGATTAAGCGTTAACCCTGAACCTAGCTGTTTAGGATTAAGAGTTAACCCTGAACCTAGCTGTTTAGGATTAAGCGTTAACCCTGAACCTAGCTGTTTAGGATTAAGTGTTAACCCTGAACCTAGCTGTTTAGGATTAAGAGTTAACCCTGAACCTAGCTGTTTAGGATTAAGAGTTAACCCTGAACCTAGCTTTTTAGGATTAAGCGTTAACCCTGAACCTAGCTGTCTAGGATTAAGTGTTAACCCTGAACCTAGCTGTTTAGGATTAAGAGTTAACCCTGAACCTAGCTGTTTAGGATTAAGAGTTAACCCTGAACCTAGCTGTTTAGGATTAAGAGTTAACCCTGAACCTAGCTGTTTAGGATTAAGCGTTAACCCTGAACCTAGCTGTCTAGGATTAAGTGTTAACCCTGAACCTAGCTGTTTAGGATTAAGAGTTAACCCTGAACCTAGCTGTTTAGGATTAAGCGTTAACCCTGAACCTAGCTGTCTAGGATTAAGAGTTAACCCTGAACCTAGCTGTTTAGGATTAATAGTCAACCCTGAAGTACCTCTAGCTGTTTAGGATTAATAGTCAACCCTGAAGTACCTCTAGCTGTTTAGGATTAATAGTTAACCCTGAAGTACCCCTACCTGTTTAGGATTAAGAGTTAACCCTGAAGTACCTCTAGCTGTTTAGGATTAAGACTTAACCCTGAAGTGCCTCTAGCTGTTTAGGATTAAGAGTTAACCCTGAAGTACCTCTAGCTGTTTAGGATTAAGAGTTAACCCTGAAGTACCTCTAGCTGTTTAGGATTAAGAGTGAACCCTGAAGTACCTCTAGCTGTTTAGGATTAAGAGTGAACCCTGAAGTACCTCTAGCTGTTTAAGAGTTAACCCTGAAGTACCTCTAGCTGTTTAAGAGTTAACCCTGAAGTACCTCTAGCTGTTTAAGAGTTAACCCTGAAGTAACTCTAGCTGTTTAGGAGTTAACCCTGAAATATCGCTTTAAAACAGAACCTAGCTGCATTCCAAGAGTTGTGGGTTGTTCTGTCTCTGCTCGTTTGGTAACAAAAGCTCTGACTCAGTGCATTACTGCTAGTAAATAGGAAGACGAGTTTCCATAGAGATGTCAAATTGAGTTGGATTGTGCTGGCAGTAATCAGGTAAATGTCATTTTGGCTGGAGGCTGGATCACAGGGTATCCTTCATTATGCTCCATCTGAATGTTTCTGATGACCTGATTGGTTGCTCATATTCACTAAGAAGAGGCAAAAGAGGCTAAACGGGGACCTATGCCCTGGTCAAACGTAGGTCACTGTGTAAGAAATAGGGCACCATTTTGGATGCACTTTGAGTCTTCTTGTGACAAAGAGATGTGTCTCCTTCACCTACCACAGAGATAATGACCAACTACTGAAAACATCACCTACCTACCACAGAGACAATTATCAACTACCTACCACAGAGATATAATGATCAACTACTTAAACCATCACCTACCTACCACAGAGATAATGACCAACTACTGAAAACATCACCTACCTACCACAGAGATAATGACCAACTACTGAAAACATCACCTACCTACCACAGAGATAATGACCAACTACCTACCACAGAGATATAATGATCAACTACTTAAACCATCACCTACCTACCACAGAGACAATTATCAACTACCTACCACAGAGATATAATGATCAACTACTTAAACCATCACCTACCTACCACAGAGATAATGACCAACTACTGAAACCATCACCTACCTACCACAGAGACAATTATCAACTACCTACCACAGAGACAATTATCAACTACCTACCACAGAGATATAATGATCAACTACTGAAACCATCACCTACCTACCACAGAGATAATGACCAACTACTGAAACCATCACCTACCTACCACAGAGACAATTATCAACTACCTACCACAGTGATATAATGACCAACTACTGAAAACATCACCTACCTACCACAGAGATAATGACCAACTACTGAAAACATCACCGACCAACTACTGAAAACATCACCTACCTACCACAAAGATAATGATCAACTACTGAAAACATCACCAACCTACCACAGAGATAATGACCAACTACTGAAAACATCACCGACCAACTACTGAAAACATCACCTACCTACCACAGAGATAATGACCAACTACTGAAAACATCACCTACCTACCACAAAGATAATGATCAACTACTGAAAACATCACCTACCTACCACAGAGATAATGATCAACTTTACAAATATATATAATTCACCTTTATTTAACCAGGTAGGCTAGTTGAGAACAAGTTCTCATTTACAACTGCGACCTGGCCAAGATAAAGCAAAGCAGTGCGACACAAACAACAACACAGAGTTACACATGGAATAAACAAAACATACAGTCAATAATACAATAGAAAAGTCTATATAAAGAATGTGCAAATGAAGTAAGATTAGGGAGGAAAGGCAATAAATAGGTCGTAGTGGCGAAGTAATTACAATTTATAAATTAAACACTGTAGTGATAGATGTACAGAAGATGAATGTGTAAGTAGAGATACTGTGGTGCAAAGGAGACAAATAAGGAATAATAACAATATGGGGATAAGGTAGTTGGATGGGCTGTTTACAGATGGGCTATGTACAGGTGCAGTGATCTGTGAGCTGCTCTGACAGCTAATGCTTAAAGCTAGTGAGGGAGATATGAGTCTCCAGCTTCAGTGATTTTTGCAGTTCATTCCAGTCATTGGCAGCAGAGACCTAGAGGAAAGGCGGCCAAAGGAAGTGTTGGCTTTGGGGGTGACCAGTGGGACTGACTACCTAATGAAACCAGTGGTGACAGATGGGTTCCTGCACCTCCCTGAACACTGTCTGTCTGCAAGAGGCCAGGGCTTCATGCATTTTTAACTGTTGAGTAATATTTTTCTCTCTCTCTCTCTCTCTCTCTCTCTCTCTCTCTCTCTCTCTCTCTCTCTCTCTCTCTCTCTCTCTCTCTCTCTCTCTCTCTCTCTCTCTCTCTCTCTCTCTCTCTCTCTCTCTCTCTCTCTCTCTCTCTCTCTCTCTCTCTCTCTCTCTCTCTCTCTCTCTCTCTCTCTCTCTCTCTCTCTCTCTCTCTCTCTCTCTCTCTCTCTCTCTCTCTCTCTCTCTCTCTCTCTCTCTCTCTCTCTCTCTCTCTCTCTCTCTCTCTCTCTCTCTCTCTCTCTCTCTCTCTCTCTCTCTCTCTCTCTCTCTCTCTCTCTCTCTCTCTCTCTCTCTCTCTCTCTCTCTCTCTCTCTCTCTCTCTCTCTCTCTCTCTCTCTCTCTCTCTCTCTCTCTCTCTCTCTCTCTCTCTCTCTCTCTCTCTCTCTCTCTCTCTCTCTCTCTCTCTCTCTCTCTCTCTCTCTCTCTCTCTCTCTCTCTCTCTCTCTCTCTCTCTCTCTCTCTCTCTCTCTCTCTCTCTCTCTCTCTCTCTCTCTCTCTCTCTCTCTCTCTCTCTCTCTCTCTCTCTCTCTCTCTCTCTCTCTCTCTCTCTCTCTCTCTCTCTCTCTCTCTGGCCTGATACAGTAGGTGGGAATATTTCATCCTCGGTCGGCTGCCATGCAGGATTTAGCCGCTGGTGATATGGTGTCTCATTGTCCTCCTTCATATCAGCTAGATCAACAGTCAAGGTCCTCCTTCATATCAGCTAGATCAACAGTCAAGGTCCTCCTTCATATTTTTTTATTTTATTTTACCTTTATTTTACTAGGCAAGTCAGTTAAGAACAAATTCTTATTTTCAATGACAGCGTAGGAACAGTGGGTTAACTGCCTGTTCAGGGGCAGAACGACAGATTTGTACCTTGTCAGCTCGGGGATTCGAACTTGCTTTCGGTTACTAGTCCAACGCTCTAACCACTAGGCTACCCTGCCGCCCCTTGACTGTTGATAACAGCTATATCAACAGTCAAGGTCCTCCTTCATATCAGCTCCTCCTTCATACAGTCTATTTTTTGCCATCATTCTTCACTCAGTATTGAGCTCTGAGTCAGGAGCTACGAGGCTAGTCAAGAGAAGAGCTTGATCAGCTAGCTAGCGTCTTCACTGACATTTTCAACCTGTCCCAGTCTGTAATACCTACATGTTTCAAGCAGACCACCATAGTCCCTGTGCTCAAGAACTCCATGGCAACCTGTCTAAATGACTATTACCCCGTAAGCACTCACATCTGTAGCCCTGAAAGACTTTGAAAGGCTGGTCATGACACACATCAACACCATCATCCCAGAAACCCTGGACCCAGTTCAATGTTCATACCGCCTCAACAGATGCATCTCTACTGCACTCCACACTGTCCTCTCCCACTTGGACAAGAGGAACACCAATGTGATAATTCTGTTCATTGACTACAGCTTATCGTTCAACACCATAGTGTCCTCCAAACTCATCACTAAGGTAAGGACCCTGGGACTGAAAACCTCCATCTGCAACTGGATCCTGGACTTCCTGACGGGCCAACACCTGGTGGTCAACAACGCATCCGCCAAGCTGACAATTAACAAGGGGGCCTCTAAAGGGTGCGTGCTTAGTCCCCTCTTGTACTCCCTATTCACCCACGACTGCATGACCGTGCATGTCTCCAACACCAAGTTTACTGAGGGCACGACGGTGGTAGGCCTGATCACCAACGACGATGAGGCAGCCTATTGGAGCTGATCGTGGACTACAGGAAACGGAGGGCCGAGCACATCCCCATTCACATCAACCAGGCTGTAGTGGAGCGGGTCGAGAGCTTCAAGTTCCTCTGTAAGGAATTATCATGGTCCAAGCACACCAACACAGTCGTGAAGGGGGCACGACAACGCCTCTTCCCCCTCAGGAGGCTGAAGAGGTCAGATCCTCAAAAAGAAAAATACAGCTGCACCATCGAGAGCATCTTGACTGGTTGCATCACCGCTTGGTATGGCAACTGCTTAGCATCCGACTTCAAGGCGCTACAGAGGGTAATGCTGTCGACTATGTACATCACTGGGGCCGAGCTTCCTGCCATCCAGGACCTCTATACCAGGCGGTGTCACAGAAAGGCCCTAAAGAATTGTCAAAGACTAGCCGCGACCGGGAGACCCATGAGGCGGTGCACAATTGGCCTAGCTTCACCCAGGTTAGGGCAGGGTTTGGCCGGCCTGGTTGTCCTTGTCCCATAAAGCTCTAGCGACTCTTGTGTTGGCCGTGCGCATGCACGCTTGTTTCGACACATTTGGTTCTGTTGGCTTCCGGGTTAAAGAGCGGTGCAGCTTGGCAGAGTCGCGTTTCGGAGGCTGGCTCTCGACCTTCGCCTCTCCCGAGTCCGTACGGGAGTTGCAACGATGGGACAAGACTGTAACTACCAATTGGATATCATGAAATTGGGGTCAAAAAAAGGGGTAAAAAGTACAAAAGAATGTACAAAAAAAGAGTCCAGCCACTCAAGTCATTGACTCTCTGCTACCTCAGGGTATTATCTGTTGCCTAGTCACATCATCATCGGTGCCTTTCGGGAAAGTATTCAGACCCCTTGACTTGTTCCACAATTTGTTACGTTAGAGCCTTATTCTGAAATTGATTAAATCATTCCCCCCGTAATCAATCTGCACACAATACCCCATAATGACAAAGCAAAAAACGTTTTTTTTAGAAATGTTTGCTAATAACAAATATATATAAAAAAGTAAGTATTCAGACTCTTTACTCAGTACTTTGTTGAAGCACCTTTGTCAGCGTTTACAGCATTGAGTCTTCCTGGGTATGATGCTACAAGCTTGGCACATCTGGAATTGGGGAGTTTCTCCCATTCTTCTCTGCAGCTCCTCTCAAGCACTGTCAGGTTGGATGGGGAGCTTTGCTGCACAGTTATTTTCAGGTGTCTCCATAGATGTTAGATCGGGTTCAAATCCGGGTGCTGGCTGGGCCACTCAAGGACATTCAGAGACTTGTCCTGAAGCCACTCCTGTGTTGTCTTGGCTGTGTGCTTAGGGTTGTTGTCCTGTCGGAAGGTGAACCTTCGTCCCAGTCTGAGGTCCTGACCGCTCTGGATCTCTCTGTACTTTGTTCCATTCCTCTTTCCCTTGATCCTGACTAGTCTCCCAGTTCCTGCCGCTGAAAAACATCCCTACAACATGATGCTTCCACCACCATGCTTCACCGTGGGGATGGTGCCAGGTTTCCTCCAGACATGACGCTCGGCATTTAGGACAAAGAGTTCAATCTTGTTTCTCATGGTCAAAGAGCCTTTAGGTGCCATTTGGCAAACTCTAACTCGGCTGTCATGTGCCTTTCACTGAAGAGTGGCTTCTGTCTGGACAGTTTACCATAAAGGCCTGATTGGTGGAGTGCTGCAGAGATGGTTGTCTTTCCCATCTTCACAGAGGAACTCTGGAGCTCTGTCAGAGTGACCGTCGAGTTCTTTATCACCTTCCTGACCATTTAAGAATGATGAATTCCATTAGCCTCATGGCTTGGTTTTTGCTCTGACATGCACTGTGAACTGTGGGACCTGATATAGACAGGTGTGAGCCTTTCCAAATCATGTCCAATCAATTGAATTTATCACAGGTGGGCTCCAATCAAGTTGTAGAAACATCTCAAGGATGATCAATGGAAACATGATGAACCTGAGCTCAATTTCGAATCTCATAGGAAAAGGACTGAATACTTATGTAGATATTGACTCAGAACTAGTACCCCTTGTATATAGCCTAGTTATCATTACTCAGTACTGGTACCCCTTGTATATAGCCTAGTTATCATTACTCAGTACTGGTACCCTTGTATATAGACTAGTTATCATTACTCAGTACTGGTACCCCTTGTATATATCCTAGTTATCATTACTCAGTACTGGTACCCTTGTATATAGACTAGTTATCATTACTCAGTACTGGTACCCCGTGTATATAGCCTAGTTATCATTACTCAGTACTGGTACCCCTTGTATATAGCCTAGTTATCATTACTCAGTACTGGTACCCCTTGTATATAGCCTAGTTATCATTACTCAGTACTTGTACCCTTGTATATAGCCTAGTTATCATCACTCAGTACTGGTACCCCGTGTATATAGCCTAGTTATCATTACTCAGTACTGGTACCCCTTGTATATAGCCTAGTTATCATTACTCAGTACTGGTACCCCTTGTATATAGCCTAGTTATCATTACTCAGTACTGGTACCCCGTGTATATAGCCTAGTTATCATTACTCAGTACTGGTACCCTTGTATATAGCCTAGTTATCATTACTCAGTACTGGTACTCTGTGTATATAGCCTAGTTATCATTACTCAGTACTGGTACCCTTGTATATAGCCTAGTTATCATTACTCAGTACTGGTACCCCTTGTATATAGCCTAGTTATCATTACTCAGTACTGGTAACCTTGTATATAGCCTAGTTATCATTACTCAGTACTGGTACCCCTTGTATATAGACTAGTTATCATTACTCAGTACTGGTACCCCTTGTATATAGACTAGTTATCATTGCTCAGTACTGGTACCCCTTGTATATAGCCTAGTTATCATTACTCAGTACTGGTACCCCTTGTATATAGCCTAGTTATCATTACTCAGTACTGGTACCCCTTGTATATAGCCTAGTTATCATTACTCAGTACTGGTACCCCTTGTATATAGACTAGTTATCATTACTCAGTACTGGTACCCCTTGTATATATCCTAGTTATCATTACTCAGTACTGGTACCCTTGTATATAGACTAGTTATCATTACTCAGTACTGCTACCCTTGTATATAGACTAGTTATCATTACTCAGTACTGGTACCCCGTGTATATAGCCTAGTTATCATTATTCAGTACTGGTACCCCTTGTATATAGCCTAGTTATCATTACTCAGTACTGGTACCCCTTGTATATAGCCTAGTTATCATTACTCAGTACTGGTACCCTTGTATATAGCCTAGTTATCATCACTCAGTACTGGTGCCCCGTGTATATAGCCTAGTTATCATTACTCAGTACTGGTACCCCTTGTATATAGACTAGTTATCATTGCTCAGTACTGGTACCCCTTGTATATAGCCTAGTTATCATTACTCAGTACTGGTACCCCTTGTATATAGCCTAGTTATCATTACTCAGTACTGGTACCCTTGTATATAGACTAGTTATCATTACTCAGTACTGGTACCCCTTGTATATATCCTAGTTATCATTACTCAGTACTGGTACCCCTTGTATATAGCCTAGTTATCATTACTCAGTACTGGTACTCCGTGTATATAGCCTAGTTATCATTACTCAGTACTGGTACCCTTGTATATAGCCTAGTTATCATTACTCAGTACTGGTACTCTGTGTATATAGCCTAGTTATCATTACTCAGTACTGGTACCCTTGTATATAGCCTAGTTATCATTACTCAGTACTGGTACCCCTTGTATATAGCCTAGTTATCATTACTCAGTAATGGTACCCCTTGTATATAGCCTAGTTATCATTACTCAGTACTGGTAACCTTGTATATAGCCTAGTTATCATTACTCAGTACTGGTACCCCTTGTATATAGACTAGTTATCATTACTCAGTACTGTTACCCCTTGTATATAGACTAGTTATCATTGCTCAGTACTGGTACCCCTTGTATATAGCCTAGTTATCATTACTCAGTACTGGCCTAGTTATCATTACTCAGTACTGGTACCCCTTGTATATAGCCTAGTTATCATTACTCAGTACTGGTACCCTTGTATATAGACTAGTTATCATTACTCAGTACTGGTACCCCTTGTATATATCCTAGTTATCATTACTCAGTACTGGTACCCTTGTATATAGACTAGTTATCATTACTCAGTACTGGTACCCTTGTATATAGACTAGTTATCATTACTCAGTACTGGTACCCCGTGTATATAGCCTAGTTATCATTACTCAGTACTGGTACCCCTTGTATATAGCCTAGTTATCATTACTCAGTACTGGTACCCCTTGTATATAGCCTAGTTATCATTACTCAGTACTTGTACCCTTGTATATAGCCTAGTTATCATCACTCAGTACTGGTACCCCGTGTATATAGCCTAGTTATCATTACTCAGTACTGGTACCCCTTGTATATAGCCTAGTTATCATTACTCAGTACTGGTACCCCTTGTATATAGCCTAGTTATCATTACTCAGTACTGGTACCCTGTGTATATAGCCTAGTTATCATTACACAGTACTGGTACCCTTGTATATAGCCTAGTTATCATTACTCAGTACTGGTACTCTGTGTATATAGCCTAGTTATCATTACTCAGTACTGGTACCCTTGTATATAGCCTAGTTATCATTACTCAGTACTGGTACCCCTTGTATATAGCCTAGTTATCATTACTCAGTACTGGTAACCTTGTATATAGCCTAGTTATCATTACTCAGTACTGGTACCCCTTGTATATAGACTAGTTATCATTACTCAGTACTGGTACCCCTTGTATATAGACTAGTTATCATTGCTCAGTACTGGTACCCCTTGTATATAGCCTAGTTATCATTACTCAGTACTGGTACCCCTTGTATATCGCCTAGTTATCATTACTCAGTACTGGTACCCCTTGTATATAGCCTAGTTATCATTACTCAGTACTGGTACCCCTTGTATATAGACTAGTTATCATTACTCAGTACTGGTACCTCTTGTATATAGACTGCATCTCAGTCCTAGAGGCGTCACTACAGACCCTGGTTCGATTCCAGGCTGTATCATAACCTGCTGTGATTGGGTGTCCCATAGGGTGGCAGCACAATCGGCCCAGTGTCGTTAGGGCCGAAGAATTTGTTTTTAACTGACTTGCCGAGTGAAATAAATTAAATGAAATTATTATTAAATTATATAGCTAAGAAATTAACTTTATGTCCTGAATACAAAGTGTTATGTTTGGGGCAAATCCAACACAACACATCACTGAGTACCACTTTTTATATTGTGCTTCTATGGATGAGCAATGACAGAGCGGCAAAGATGCAATAGATGGTATAAGATACAGTATACTGTAACAAAGATGCAATAGATGTATAAGATACAGTATACTGTAACAAAGATGCAATAGATGTATAAGATACAGTATACTGTAACAAAGATGCAATAGATGTATAAGATACAGTATACTGTAACAAAGATGCAATAGATGTATAAGATACAGTATACTGTAACAAAGATGCAATAGATGGTATAAGATACAGTATACTGTAACAAAGATGCAATAGATGTATAAGATACAGTATACTGTAACAAAGATGGCTGAGAATCGGGAAGCAAGTTCAGGGAGTGAATGTTTTAATAAAATAAACACAATATAAAACAAGAACCACGAACAACGCACAGACATGAAACAGAAACAATGAGGCCTGGGGAAGGAACCAATGGGAGGGACCTATATAGGGAAGGAACCAATGGGAGGGACCTATATAGGGAAGGAACCAAAAGGAGTGACATATATAGGGAAGGAACCAAAAGGAGGGACATATATAGGGAAGGAACCAAAGGGAGTGGCATATATAGGGAGGGAACCAAAGGGAGAGACATATATAGGGAAGGATCCAAAGGGAGTGACATATATAGGGAAGGAACCAAAGAGAGGGAATGAACAAAGGGAGGGACATATAGGGACATATATAGGGAAGGAACCAAAGAGAGGGACATATATAGGGAAGGAACCAAAGGGAGAGACATATATAGGGAAGGAACCAAAGGGAGGGACATATATAGGGAAGGAACCAAAGGGAGGGACATATATAGGGAAGGAACCAAAGGGAGGGACATATATAGGGAAGGAACCAAAGGGAGGGACATATATAGGGAAGGAACCAAAGGGAGGGACATATATAGGGAAGGAACCAAAGAGAGGGACATATATAGGGAAGGAACCAAAGAGAGGGACATATATAGGGAAGGAACCAAAGGGAGGGACATATATAGGGAAGGAACCAAAGGGAGGGACATATATAGGGAAGGAACCAAAGAGAGGGACATATATAGGGAAGGAACCAAAGGGAGAGACATATATAGGGAAGGAACCAAAGGGAGAGACATATATATTTACACGGCACGGTGGACTTTGGGTAAGAAATCAAATCCCCATTCCTGCTACATACTCACTGGCTCCAGGTCATCTATAAGTCCATGCTAGGTAAAGATCCATCTTATCTCAGCTCACTGGTCACAATAACAACACCCACCCGTAGCATGCGCTCCAGCAGGTGTATCTCACTGATCATCCCTAAAGCCAAAACCTCATTTGGCAGCCTTTCCTTACAGTTCTCTGCTGCTTGCGACTGGAACGAATTGCAAAAATCTCTGAAGTTGGAGACTTTTATCTTCCTCGCCAACTTTAAACATCTGCTATCTGAGCAGCTAACCGATCGCTGCAGCTGTACATAGTCTATCGGTAAATGGCCCACCCAATTTACCTACCTCATCCCCATACTGTTTTATTTATTTACTTTTCTGCTCTTTTGCACACCAGTATCTCTACCTGTACATGACCATCTGATCATTTATCACTCCAGTGTTAATCTGCTAAATTGTAATTATTCACTCCTGTGGCCTATTTATTGCCTACCTCCTCATGCCTTTTGCACACAATGTATATAGATTATTTTTTTTCTACTATGTTATTGACTTGTTTATTGTTTACTTCATGTGTAACTCTGTGTTGTTGTCTGTTCACACTGCTTTGCTTTATCTTGGTCAGGGTCACAGTTGCAAATGAGAACTTGTTCTCAACTAGCCAACCTGGTTAAATAAAGGTGAAATAAATCAAATCAAATACGAAAGAAGAAATAAAATCCCTATTACACATTCCTCCCAAATCTAGCATGACAGAAGCTGTTGTCGAGTGGCTCGGGTGGTTGTTGTCCGTGATGATCTTTTTGGTCTTCCTGTGACATTGGGTGCTGTAGGTGTCCTGGAGGGCAGGTAGTTTGCCCCCGGTGATGCGTTGGGCAGATCGCACCACCCTCTGGAGAGCCTTGTGGCTGTGGGCGGAGCAGTTGCCGTACCAGGTGGTGATGCAGCCTGACAGGAAGCACTCAATTGTGCATCTGCAAAAGTTTGTGAGGGTTTTAGGTGACAAGCCAAATTTCACTGTTGCCCCTTCACCACACTGTCTGTGTGGGTGGACCATTTCAGTTTGTCAGTGATGTGTTTTCATAAACGTATACATTGAAAATGGATAATGTACCTGAAGTAAACAGCCTTGTGTTCCCTTCACAAACAGTAGTAAACTAAATGTCACGTAAACAGCCTTGTGTTCCTCACAAACAGTAGTAAACTAAATGTCACGTAAACAGCCTTGTGTTCCTCACAAACAGTAGTAAACTAAATGTCACGTAAACAGCCTTGTGTTCCCTTCACAAACAGTAGTAAACTAAATGTCATGTAAACAGCCTTGTGTTCCTCACAAACAGTAGTAAACTAAATGTCATGTAAACAGCCTTGTGTTCCTCACAAACAGTAGTAAACTAAATGTCATGTAAACAGTAGTAAACTAAATGTCACGTAAACAGCCTTGTGTTCCCTTCACAAACGGTCCTTTCCCAACCGAAAAGGGTCCTTCCCTTTCCAAACCTTTATAATAGAGTATAACATTCCTCAGATGCCCTAAGACTGGGTTTAATTGGGCCTGCATGACAGGCTTGTTTTCCTCCACCCATGGTTAACTCACTGTCAGGTCATGTGGGTCTGTAAGGTGTTTGGTATTAGCCAGACGGTTTATATAATAAGTCCTTTAGTGCTTGGACAGTGATGTCACACCATTGACAAGGATTTGTGTGTGTGTGTGTGTGTGTGTGTGTACGTTGTGTACCCACGGTTCCCTGGGGGTTGAGCCTCGAAACAATCAGGTGGAATGAAAACATTCCTTCAACCCGCGGGCCGGCTCGCGGTTCAGAACAATTACATTACCGGTCAGGAAAAACATTTTAAATCAAGATAATAGACTTAAAAAATACGCAGGAGTTTAATGTGTTGCATTGTGTGAGCGGTGAGGCAGACATGAGGCTACCAGCCAACCATTGAGAAGCTGAGAACTGGGCCCTTATTTGTTTTGGTGCTAAAATGTTCTAATTTGTTTATGGTCCCTGTCCCCATTCGAGAATACGTCACGTTGACAAGTTTACTCTCCCCCCCCCCCCGATAGCCGAGCTCACGCTAAATGGCTAACGTAGGCCTAAACGGGAAAAATAAACAGAAAGGTTAAGATGAAGGTTATGGAATACAACATCACCATGGAAACAGGTGCCGCGCGAGTGAAATCGCCAGTTTGGAAGGACAACAACGGGGTAGATGGATACACAGCCTGTATAAAGTGCGAGCAGCCTACTTGTTTTGGATAATTCCGTTCATTTAACAGCTCGTTAGTCCATGCGCAGTACATATGAAGCAGTACATATGAAGCAGTACATATGAAGCAGTACATATGAAGCAGTACACATGAAGCAGTACACATGAAGCAGTACATATGAAGCAGTACATATGAAGCAGTACATATGAAGCAGTACATGTGAAGCAGTACATATGAAGCAGTACATATGAAGCAGTACATATGAAGCAGCACATGTGAAGCAGTACATATGAAGCAGTACACATGAAGCAGTACATATGAAGCAGTATATATGAAGCAGTACACATGAAGCAGTACATATGAAGCAGTACACATGAAGCAGTACATATGAAGCAGTACATATTAAGCAGTACACATTAAGCAGTACACATGAAGCAGTACACATGAAGCAGTACATATTAAGCAGTACATATGAAGCAGTACATATGAAGCAGTACATATGAAGCAGTACACATGAAGCAGTACACATGAAGCAGTACACATGAAGCAGTACACATGAAGCAGTACATATGAAGCAGTACACATGAAGCAGTACATATGAAGCAGTACATATGAAGCAGTACATATTAAGCAGTACACATGAAGCAGTACATATGAAGCAGTACACATGAAGCAGTACATATGAAGCAGTACATATGAAGCAGTACATATTAAGCAGTACACATGAAGCAGTACATATGAAGCAGTACATATGAAGCAGTACATATGAAGCAGTACATATGAAGCAGTACATGTGAAGCAGTACATATGAAGCAGTACATATGAAGCAGTACATATTAAGCAGTACACATGAAGCAGTACATATGAAGCAGTACATATTAAGCAGTACACATGAAGCAGTACATATGAAGCAGTACATATGAAGCAGTATATATGAAGCAGTACATATGAAGCAGTACATATGAAGCAGTACATATGAAGCAGTACATGTGAAGCAGTACATATGAAGCAGTACATATGAAGTGTAAACCCGTGGGGCTGATAAAAGTTTGAGAAGCCTACAAAATAAATGGAGCCTATTGTTGCAGCCTATATTCGATCCTGGGAACGGTTTATTTAAGTTCTGATTAGACCTAACCTATTTAATCATCTAAACAATATTTAACGTAAAGGTATTAGTTTATTATGTTGACGATAGTACCCCCTGTATAAGGCCCCGCTATTGTTATTTACTGCTGCTCTATAGTCATTTATTGTTATTTACTGCTGCTCTATAGTCATTTATTGTTATTTACTGCTGCTCTATAGTCATTTATTGTTATTTACTGCTGCTCTATAGTCATTTATTGTGATTTACTGCTGCTCTATAGTCATTTATTGTTATTTACTGCTGCTCTATAGTCGTTTATTGTTATTTACTGCTGCTCTATAGTCATTTATTGTTATTTACTGCTGCTCTATAGTCATTTATTGTTATTTACTGCTGCTCTATAGTCATTTATTGTTATTTACTGCTGCTCTATAGTCATTTATTGTTATTTACTGCTGCTCTATAGTCATTTATTGTTATTTACCGCTGCTCTATAGTCATTTATTGTGATTTACTGCTGCTCTATAGTCATTTATTGTTATTTACTGCTGCTCTATAGTCATTTATTGTTATTTACCGCTGCTCTATAGTCATTTATTGTTATTTTACTGCTGCTCTATAGTCATTTATTATTATTTACTGCTGCTCTATAGTCATTTATTTTTATTTACTGCTGCTCTATAGTCATTTATTGTTATTTACTGCTGCTCTATAGTCATTTATTGTTATTTACCGCTGCTCTATAGTCATTGATTGTGATTTACTGCTGCTCTATAGTCGTTTATTCTTTATTTACTGCGGCTCTAATAGTCATTTATTGTTATTTATTGCTGCTCTATAGTCATTTATTGTTATTTACTGCTGCTCTATAGTCATTTATTGTTATTTACTGCTGCTCTATAGTCATTTATTGTTATTTACTGCTGCTCTATAGTCATTTATTGTTATTTACTGCTGCTCTATAGTCATTTATTGTTATTTACTGCTGCTCTATAGTCATTTATTGTTATTTACTGCTGCTCTATAGTCATTTATTGTTATTTACTGCTGCTCTATAGTCATTTATTGTTATTTACCGCTGCTCTATAGTCATTTATTGTTATTTACTGCTGCTCTATAGTCGTTTATTCTTTATTTACTGCGGCTCTAATAGTCATTTATTGTTATTTACTGATGCTCTATAGTCATTTATTGTTATTTACTGCTGCTCTATAGTCATTTATTGTTATTTACTGCTGCTCTATAGTCATTTATTCAGTATTTACTTTTTTTAAACTTATTTTTTCTTAAAATTGCATTGTTGGTTAAAGGCTTGTAAGTAAGCATTTCACTGTATTCGGTGCATGTGACAAATAACATTTGATTAGATTTTTAGAAGGCTCTTTCTCAAAACGATTTCAGTGACTCATCGCATTTTGGGAAATAAAAGTATATCTTAAATCATGGCATGGTTTCCTTTTATATATTATGTTGAATAGATATGCAGACACATTATAATTCATGCAGGGAATAGCCTACTACTTTGGAATCATTAAAAACAATTAGATAAATGTATCTTATTTGGCAGGTAAAGGATCGGCTTTCTGAACAATTCTATGCGGCTGGGTCGATTTGCGGAGAAAAATCTGTCCTGATAGCCGGCGTGGGGCAGGTGGGCTCCAGAAACCGGACTCTAGTCTGCGTGTGTTGATAGCCGGCGCGGGGCAGGTGGGCTCCAAAAACCGGACTCTAGTCTGCGTGTGTTGATAGCCGGCGTGGGGCAGGTGGGCTCCAAAAACCGGACTCTAGTCTGCGTGTGTTGATAGCCGGCGTGGGGCAGGTGGGCTCCAGAAACCGGACTCTAGTCTGCGTGTGTTGATAGCCGACGTGGAGCAGGTGGGCTCCAAAAACCGGACTCTAGTCTGCGTGTGTTGATAGCCGGCGCGGGGCAGGTGGGCTCCAAAAACCGGACTCTAGTCTGCGTGTGTTGATAGCCGGCGTGGGGCAGGTGGGCTCCAGAAACCGGACTCTAGTCTGCGTGTGTTGATAGCCGGCGCGGGGCAGGTGGGCTCCAAAAACCGGACTCTAGTCTGCGTGTGTTGATAGCCGGCGTGGGGCAGGTGGGCTCCAAAAACCGGACTCTAGTCTGCGTGTGTTGATAGCCGGCGCGGGGCAGGTGGGCTCCAAAAACCGGACTCTAGTCTGCGTGTGTTGATAGCCGGCGCGGGGCAGGTGGGCTCCAGAAACCGGACTCTAGTCTGCGTGTGTTGATAGCCGGCGTGGGGCAGGTGGGCTCCAAAAACCGGACTCTAGTCTGCGTGTGTTGATAGCCGGCGCGGGGCAGGTGGGCTCCAGAAACCGGACTCTAGTCTGCGTGTGTTGATAGCCGGCGCGGGGCAGGTGGGCTCCAAAACCGGACTCTAGTCTGCGTGTGTTGATAGCCGGCGTGGGGCAGGTGGGCTCCAAAACCGGACTCTAGTCTGCGTGTGTTGATAGCCGGCGCGGGGCAGGTGGGCTCCAGAAACCGGACTCTAGTCTGCGTGTGTTGATAGCCGGCGCGGGGCAGGTGGGCTCCAAAAACCGGACTCTAGTCTGCGTGTGTTGATAGCCGGCGTGGAGCAGGTGGGCTCCAAAACCGGACTCTAGTCTGCGTGTGTTGATAGCCGGCGCGGGGCAGGTGGGCTCCAAAACCGGACTCTAGTCTGCGTGTGTTGATAGCCGGCGCGGGGCAGGTGGGCTCCAAAACCGGACTCTAGTCTGCGTGTGTTGATAGCCGGCGCGGGGCAGGTGGGCTCCAAAACCGGACTCTAGTCTGCGTGTGTTGATAGCCGGCGTGGGGCAGGTGGGCTCCAAAACCGGACTCTAGTCTGCGTGTGTTGATAGCCGACGTGGAGCAGGTGGGCTCCAAAAACCGGACTCTAGTCTGCGTGTGTTGATAGCCGGCGCGGGGCAGGTGGGCTCCAAAAACCGGACTCTAGTCTGCGTGTGTTGATAGCCGGCGTGGGGCAGGTGGGCTCCAAAACCGGACTCTAGTCTGCGTGTGTTGATAGCCGGCGCGGGGCAGGTGGGCTCCAAAAACCGGACTCTAGTCTGCGTGTGTTGATAGCCGGCGTGGGGCAGGTGGGCTCCAAAACCGGACTCTAGTCTGCGTGTGTTGATAGCCGGCGCGGGGCAGGTGGGCTCCAAAACCGGACTCTAGTCTGCGTGTGTTGATAGCCGGCGCGGGGCAGGTGGGCTCCAAAACCGGACTCTAGTCTGCGTGTGTTGATAGCCGGCGCGGGGCAGGTGGGCTCCAAAACCGGACTCTAGTCTGCGTGTGTTGATAGCCGGCGCGGGGCAGGTGGGCTCCAAAACCGGACTCTAGTCTGCGTGTGTTGATAGCCGGCGCGGGGCAGGTGGGCTCCAAAACCGGACTCTAGTCTGCGTGTGTTGATAGCCGGCGCGGGGCAGGTGGGCTCCAAAACCGGACTCTAGTCTGCGTGTGTTGATAGCCGGCGCGGGTCAGGTGGGCTCCAAAACCGGACTCTAGTCTGCGTGTGTTGATAGCCGGCGCGGGGCAGGTGGGCTCCAAAACCGGACTCTAGTCTGCGTGTGTTGATAGCCGACGTGGAGCAGGTGGGCTCCAAAACCGGACTCTAGTCTGCGTGTGTTGATAGCCGGCGCGGGGCAGGTGGGCTCCAAAACCGGACTCTAGTCTGCGTGTGTTGATAGCCGGCGCGGGGCAGGTGGGCTCCAAAACCGGACTCTAGTCTGCGTGTGTTGATAGCCGGCGCGGGGCAGGTGGGCTCCAAAACCGGACTCTAGTCTGCGTGTGTTGATAGCCGGCGCGGGGCAGGTGGGCTCCAAAACCGGACTCTAGTCTGCGTGTGTTGATAGCCGGCGCGGGGCAGGTGGGCTCCAAAACCGGACTCTAGTCTGCGTGTGTTGATAGCCGGCGCGGGGCAGGTGGGCTCCAAAACCGGACTCTAGTCTGCGTGTGTTGATAGCCGGCGCGGGGCAGGTGGGCTCCAAAACCGGACTCTAGTCTGCGTGTGTTGATAGCCGGCGCGGGGCAGGTGGGCTCCAAAAACCGGACTCTAGTCTGCGTGTGTTGATAGCCGGCGCGGGTCAGGTGGGCTCCAAAAACCGGACTCTAGTCTGCGTGTGTTGATAGCCGGCGCGGGGCAGGTGGGCTCCAAAAACCGGACTCTAGTCTGCGTGTGTTGATAGCCGGCGCGGGGCAGGTGGGCTCCAAAATCCGGACTCTAGTCTGCGTGTGTTGATAGCCGGCGCGGGGCAGGTGGGTTCCAAAAACCGAACTCTAGTCTGCGTGTGTTGATAGCCGGCGCGGGGCAGGTGGGCTCCAAAAACCGGACTCTAGTCTGCGTGTGTTGATAGCCGGCGCGGGGCAGGTGGGCTCCAAAAACCGGACTCTAGTCTGCGTGTGTTGATAGCCGGCGCTGGGCAGGTGGGCTCCAAAAACCGGACTCTAGTCTGCGTGTGTTGATAGCCGGCGCTGGGCATGTGGGCTCCAAAAACCGGACTCTAGTCTGCGTGTGTTGATAGCCGGCGCTGGGCAGGTGGGCTCCAAAAACCGGACTCTAGTCTGCGTGTGTTGATAGCCGGCGCTGGGCAGGTGGGCTCCAAAAACCGGACTCTAGTCTGCGTGTGTTGATAGCCGGCATTGGGCAGGTGGGCTCCAAAAACCGGACTCTAGTCTGCGTGTGTTGATAGCCGGCGTGGAGCAGGTGGGCTCCAAAACCAGACTCTAGTCTGCGTGTGTTGATAGCCGGCGTGGGGCAGGTGGGCTCCAAAACCAGACGCTAGTCTGCGTGTGTTGATAGCCGGCGTGGGGCAGGTGGGCTCCAAAAACCGGACTCTAGTCTGCGTGTGTTGATAGCCGGCGTGGGGCAGGTGGGCTCCAAAAACCGGACTCTAGTCTGCGTGCCCTGATAGCCGGCGCGGGGCAGGTGGGCTCCAAAAACCGGACTCTAGTCTGCGTGTGTTGATAGCCGGCGCGGGGCAGGTGGGCTCCAAAAACCGGACTCTAGTCTGCGTGTGTTGATAGCCGGCGCGGGTCAGGTGGGCTCCAAAAACCGGACTCTAGTCTGCGTGTGTTGATAGCCGGCGTGGGGCAGGTGGGCTCCAAAAACCGGACTCTAGTCTGCGTGTGTTGATAGCCGACGTGGAGCAGGTGGGCTCCAAAACCGGACTCTAGTCTGCGTGTGTTGATAGCCGGCGCGGGGCAGGTGGGCTCCAAAAACCGGACTCTAGTCTGCGTGTGTTGATAGCCGGCGTGGGGCAGGTGGGCTCCAAAAACCGGACTCTAGTCTGCGTGTGTTGATAGCCGGCGCGGGGCAGGTGGGCTCCAAAACCGAACTCTAGTCTGCGTGTGTTGATAGCCGGCGCGGGGCAGGTGGGCTCCAAAACCGGACTCTAGTCTGCGTGTGTTGATAGCCGGCGTGGGGCAGGTGGGCTCCAAAACCGGACTCTAGTCTGCGTGTGTTGATAGCCGGCGTGGGGCAGGTGGGCTCCAAAAACCGGACTCTAGTCTGCGTGTGTTGATAGCCGGCGTGGGGCAGGTGGGCTCCAAAAACCGAACTCTAGTCTGCGTGTGTTGATAGCCGGCGCGGGGCAGGTGGGCTCCAAAAACCGAACTCTAGTCTGCGTGTGTTGATAGCCGGCATGGAGCAGGTGGGCTCCAAAAACCGGACTCTAGTCTGCGTGTGTTGATAGCCGGCGTGGGGCAGGTGGGCTCCAAAAACCGGACTCTAGTCTGCGTGTGTTGATAGCCGGCGTGGAGCAGGTGGGCTCCAAAAACCGAACTCTAGTCTGCGTGTGTTGATAGTCGGCGCGGGGCAGGTGGGCTCCAAAAACCGAACTCTAGTCTGCGTGTGTTGATAGCCGGCGCGGGGCAGGTGGGCTCCAAAAACCGGACTCTAGTCTGCGTGTGTTGATAGCCGGCGCGGGGCAGGTGGGCTCCAAAAACCGGACTCTAGTCTGCGTGTGTTGATAGCCGGCGCTGGGCAGGTGGGCTCCAAAACCGGACTCTAGTCTGCGTGTGTTGATAGCCGACGTGGAGCAGGTGGGCTCCAAAAACCGGACTCTAGTCTGCGTGTGTTGATAGCCGGCGCGGGGCAGGTGGGCTCCAAAAACCGGACTCTAGTCTGCGTGTGTTGATAGCCGGCGTGGGGCAGGTGGGCTCCAAAAACCGGACTCTAGTCTGCGTGTGTTGATAGCCGGCGCGGGGCAGGTGGGCTCCAAAAACCGAACTCTAGTCTGCGTGTGTTGATAGCCGGCGCGGGGCAGGTGGGCTCCAAAAACCGGACTCTAGTCTGCGTGTGTTGATAGCCGGCGTGGGGCAGGTGGGCTCCAAAACCGGACTCTAGTCTGCGTGTGTTGATAGCCGGCGTGGGGCAGGTGGGCTCCAAAACCGGACTCTAGTCTGCGTGTGTTGATAGCCGGCGTGGGGCAGGTGGGCTCCAAAACCGAACTCTAGTCTGCGTGTGTTGATAGCCGGCGCGGGGCAGGTGGGCTCCAAAAACCGAACTCTAGTCTGCGTGTGTTGATAGCCGGCGTGGAGCAGGTGGGCTCCAAAAACCGGACTCTAGTCTGCGTGTGTTGATAGCCGGCGTGGGGCAGGTGGGCTCCAAAACCGGACTCTAGTCTGCGTGTGTTGATAGCCGGCGTGGAGCAGGTGGGCTCCAAAACCGAACTCTAGTCTGCGTGTGTTGATAGCCGGCGCGGGGCAGGTGGGCTCCAAAACCGAACTCTAGTCTGCGTGTGTTGATAGCCGGCGCGGGGCAGGTGGGCTCCAAAACCGGACTCTAGTCTGCGTGTGTTGATAGCCGGCGCGGGGCAGGTGGGCTCCAAAACCGGACTCTAGTCTGCGTGTGTTGATAGCCGGCGCTGGGCAGGTGGGCTCCAAAACCGGACTCTAGTCTGCGTGTGTTGATAGCCGGCGCTGGGCATGTGGGCTCCAAAAACCGGACTCTAGTCTGCGTGTGTTGATAGCCGGCGCTGGGCAGGTGGGCTCCAAAAACCGGACTCTAGTCTGCGTGTGTTGATAGCCGGCGCTGGGCAGGTGGGCTCCAAAAACCGGACTCTAGTCTGCGTGTGTTGATAGCCGGCATTGGGCAGGTGGGCTCCAAAAACCGGACTCTATTCTGCGTGTGTTGATAGCCGGCGTGGAGCAGGTGGGCTCCAAAAACCAGACTCTAGTCTGCGTGTGTTGATAGCCGGCGTGGGGCAGGTGGGCTCCAAAAACCAGACGCTAGTCTGCGTGTGTTGATAGCCGGCGTGGGGCAGGTGGGCTCCAAAAACCGGACTCTAGTCTGCGTGTGTTGATAGCCGGCGTGGGGCAGGTGGGCTCCAAAAACCGGACTCTAGTCTGCGTGCCCTGATAGACGGCGTGGGGCAGGTGGGCTCCAAAAACCGGACTCTAGTCTGCGTGTGTCACTGTTTCTTTGATCCATTACACAAGCATCAGGTTTTCTTGTCTATAGCCTATTGTAACGTTCTGGGTGGCGGGAGTGAGCACAACTGCACCGGGCCCCCCTTCAGCAGTGAGGTAATGGGAGCCGCTACCTGGCCAAAACCCCGGATAAACCTCTGGTAGTAGTTGGCAAAACCCCAAAACCGCTGCACCTCTTTTACCTTGGTCGGAGTCGGCCAATTACACACGGCCTTAATGCGGTCACCCTCCATCACCACCCCCGAGGTGGAAATGCGATAACCCAGGAAGGAGCAGGCTCGTTTAGAGAACACACACTTCTCAGCCTTGACGTATAGGTCATTGTCCAGCAGTCTACCAACCACCTTGCGTACCAGAGACACATGCGTGGCGTGAGTGGCTGAGTAGATCAGAATGTCATCGATATAAACAACCACTCCCTGCCCGTGCAGGTCAAATCAAATCAGATCAAATGTATTTATATAGCCCTTCGTACATCAGATGATATCTCAAAGTGCTGTACAGAAACCCAGCCTAAAACCCCAAACAGCAAGCAATGCAGGTGTAGAAGCACAGTGGCTAGGAAAAACTCCCTAGAAAGGCCAAAACCTAGGAAGAAACCTAGAGAGGAACCAGGCTATGTGGGGTAGCCAGTCGTCTTCTGGCTGTGTCGGGTGGAGATTATAACAGAACATGGCCAAGATGTTCAAATGTTCATAAATGACCAGCATGGTCAAATAATAATAATCACAGGCAGAACAGTTGAAACTGGAGCAGCAGCACAGCCAGGTGGACTGGGGACAGCAAGGAGTCATCATGTCAGGTAGTCCTGAGGCATGGTCCTTGGGCTCAGGTCCTCCGAGAGAGAGAAAGAAAGAGAGAAAGAGAGAATTAGAGAGAGCATACTTAAATTCACACAGGACACCGGATAGGACAGGAGAAGTACTCCAGATATAACAAACTGACCCTAGCCCCCCGACACAAACTACTGCAGCATAAATACTGGAGGCTGAGACAGGAGGGGTCAGGAGACACTGTGGCCCCATCCGATGACACCCCCAGACAGGAAGGATATAACCCCACCCACTTTGCCAAAGCACAGCCCCCACACCACTAGAGGGATATCTTCAACCACCAACTTACCATCCTGAGACAAGGCCAAGTATAGCCCACAAAGATCTCCGCTACGGCACAACCCAAGGGGGGGCGCCAACCCAGACAGGTAGATCACATCAGTGACTCAACCCACTCAAGTGACGCACCCGTCCTAGGGACGGTATGAAAGAGCCCTAGTAAGCCAGTGACTCAGCCCCTGTAATAGAGTTAGAGGCAGAGAATCCCAGTGGAAAGAGGGAAACCGGCCAGGCAGAGACAGCAAGGGCGGTTCGTTGCTCCAGAGCCTTTCCGTTCACCTTCACTCTCCTGGGCCAGACAACACTCAATCATATAGAGCATAGAGATGAGTCTTCAGTAAAGACTTAAAGATTGAGAACGAGTTTGCGTCTCTCACATGGGTAGGCAGACCATTCCATAAAAATGGAGCTCTATAGGAGAAAGCCCTGCCTCCAGCTGTTTGCTTAGAAATTCTAGGGACAATTAGGAGGCCTGCGTCTTGTGACCATAGTGTACGTATAGGTATGTACGGCAGGACTAAATCAGAGAGATAGGTAGGAGCAAGCCCATGTAATGCTTTGCAGGTTAGCAGTAAAACCTTGAAATCAGCCCTTGCCTTGACAGGAAGCCAGTGTAGGGAGGTTAGCACTGGAGTAATATGATGACATGTTTTGGTTCTAGTCAGGATTCTAGCAGCCGTATTTAGCACTAACTGAAGTTAGAGACGTCACTATGGCTGTGATGTCAGTAGTGATGTCAGACTTTCCAACCAGAGAGACGTCACCATGGGTGTGATGTCAGTAGTGATGTCAGACTTGTCAACCAGAGAGACGTCACCATGGGTGCGATGTCAGTAGTGATGTCAGACTTGTCAACCAGAGAGACGTCACCATGGGTGTGATGCTTATGTCACTAGCTCCTAACAGCGCAGTATAATGTCAAACACGTACACAAATAATAAAAAAAACTAGAAACTTGAAATCGCGACTGTCAGAACGAATCCAATTAACAACCCAAATAATACTGTACTGGAAATCTAAATGCTATCTATGCGTATCTTCACTGAGTGTACAAAACATGAAAGGGAAAATTCACCCTGGGGGAATCTGGGCTTGTTTTCATCATGTCTGAGGCATTTCTAGGACAGTTTGATGTGTTTCACACTTTATTGCCCAGAAGGAAGGCAGGTCAGACGCTTCACGAGCTGAATGATACACCCTATGATGGCTTCCGGTGTCTTGATAGGGGGGAGAGATCTAAAAATAAATGTAGTCCTGCTTTGTGGCATTTCGCGAAGGCTCTATATTATACTGATCACACTATAGGGCTCTATGCTCTACTGATCACACTATAAGGCTCTATGCTCTACTGATCACACTATAACGCTCTATGCTCTACTGATCACACTATAGGGCTCTATGCTCTACTGATCCCACTATAGGGCTCTATGCTCTACTGATCACACTATAGGGCTCTATGCTCTACTGATCCCACTATAGCGCTCTATGCTCTACTGATCACACTATAGGGCTCTATGCTCTACTGATCCCACTATAGCGCTCTATGCTCTACTAGTCACACTATAGGGCTCTATGTTCTACTGATCACACTATAAGGTTCTATGTTCTACTGATCACACTACAAGGCTCTATATCATACTGATCACACTATAAAGCTCTACTGATCACACTATAAGGCTCTATGCTCTACTAATCACACTATAAGGCTCTATGTTCTACGGATCACACTATAAGGCTCTGTGATATACTGATCACACTATAAGTTTTTTTGGGTATAGATATGATTTTCCTTCTTCGATAGAGCCAATGGATGTGTTTCAGGGATGTTCCTATCCACGGATCCCATTGCTAAATATACAAGCACACAGTTTTTTTCAGTCTCTCAAAGACTACCACTTCTGTTGGGCAGTTCTTCATGCTCCCCCCATCCATCCCCCCCTACGTTGGTGACGGACACTAAGAACAATCCATTGGGCAAAACCAAAAGAATTTGACCAGACGCAATGGCTTCAAGTGATTCCTCTCGTCGACACTGACGATGGTCCATCTATTAGCTACATGGTGACACACCGTACGCGTTTCAACCGGAATATAACGAGGAGGATTTGAAACAAAGAGTTGGATTTAGCTAACGTTAGAAGCCCAGCGACAAGCCAATGCCAGCACCAAGACGGCAGATGACAAATACGGTGCCTAGATAAGTAAGTTACTGCAAGCCACCTAGCTAGCTAACTGTAGTTTATCCAATGAAAACCATTATTGTGTATTGCTGGCTAATATACTATTGTGTTACAGTGGGGAGAAATCCCCCCCAAAATTCTGGTTGCTAAGTTAGCTAGCTAAATAACTACCAGTAGCCATATCTATGACAAAAAAAAATAGAAAAGGTTTTGTATCTCGATTGTAAAAACCTCTTCTTTTTGTAGTTGTAGATGTGGCTAGCTACTTAACAACAAGCTATAATGTTACCAACCTACCTAAATCTAGGTTTACCAGCAAATGTTAGCACATGACTGGAATTGGCTAGCTAGTTACATTTGTACAGTCTGGTCACTGTGTGAAGGCTGAGGGTTATACCATATTTCTTTCTATTAGGCTAGATATTGTTGTAAATGTAATCTCTGTGCCTGTGCACATGCATACATGTTCAACTAGTCTACCCTAATGTTGATGTTATGCTGGCACAGTTCAACTGTCGTTCAAACTGTACAATAGAGTATAATTCAATTTTTTTTTTTTGTCTTACAGACAATACCTTGTGGTGCCTGGGCTTCTTCATTGAGTGGATTCTAGATACAGAAACATCATTCCTTTGCCTGCGTGTGTCATTGTAGCAGAACAGTATTCCGTGAACTGTATCCCTCTTGAGGGATTAGACATGATGCTGGATTTCAAGCAGATGACTCACGAGTACCTGAAAGTCAGTTTGAGCTGTATTTTTCTTTGGAATGGCACTTTCATTCTGATCACCTCTCCCATCACCTGCTGATCACCAGTTCTCTTTAGCTATAGCTTGTTACACCAGATAATGTGATTTAACCAAAGATATTTGGTATCCATTACTGGGAGTTATAGGATAGACACTGTTTGGTGTAGCACAGAGAATTTTTGACAAAATTGAGCAATTCCGTCTTTGTCCTCGATTTGGGGAAACAGGAGTCTCATAAAATGTCTGTGTCCAGTTGCAGGGGGTCAGTTTGAATGCTGTTATTAAAATAATTTTCTTGATTGACTGACCTGTATGTCATAAAGTAAGGATGGACAGTTGTTTCTCTTTGCTTATTTGAGCTGTTCTTGCCATAATATGGAAATAGGGCTATCTCAGGTGATTACCTCATGAAGCTGTTTGAGAGGAATGCCAAGAGCATGCAAAGCTGTCTTTAAGGCTAAGGGTGGCTACTTTGAAGAATCTCAAATATAAAATATATTTAGAATTGTTTAACACTTTTTTGCTTACTACATGGTTCCATATGTGTTATTTCATAGTTTTGATGTCTTCATTATTATTCTACAATGTAAAAAATAAAGAAAAACCCTTGAATGAGTCGGTGTGTCCACACTTTTGACTGGTAGTGTAGGTCCTGGATGGCACGAAGCCCCAGTGACATACTGGGCTATACTCACTAACCTCTGTAATGCCTTACAGTCGGATGCCGAGCAGTTGCCATAACAGGCGGTGATGCAACCAGTCATGCAGCTTTTTGAGCATATGTGGACCCATGCCAAATCTTTTCAGTCTCCTGAGGGGGAAAAGGCGTTGTCGGGCCCTCGTCACGACTGTCTTGGTGTGTTTGGATCATGATAGTTTATTGGTGGTGTGGACACCAAGGAACTTGAAACTCTGGATCCGCTCCACTACAACGGACGTGTTCGGCCTCTTTTTTCCTGTAGTCCATGATCATCTCCTTTGTCTTGCTCACATTGAGGGAGAGGTTGTTGTCCTGGTACCACACTGCCAGGTCTCTGACCTCCTCCCTATAGATTGTCTCATCATTGTCGGTGATCAGGCCTACCGCTGTTGTGTTGTCGGCAAACGTAATGATGGTGTTGAAGTCGTGCTTGGCTACACAGTTGTGGGTGAACAGGGAGTACAGGAGAGGACTAACCACGCACCCCTGAGGGGCCCCCGTGTTGAGGCTCTGCATGGCAGATGTGTTGTTGATAGGGTTTCACATTTTGAGAATATTCAGAGGTGGAAACTTTCCGTGGGAAATAACGGGAATATATGGGAATTAACATGAATACCATTTAAATATAGAAGTTTTTTTTAAGTGTTTTTAAAAAATATATTTACCATATCATATGGAGACAGAAACCTTTTACCTTATCATACGTTATTAAATTATTAAATCATTCCAATAAAAAATAAAAAACGATTTAGTTACGAATTGAACTTTAGTTGACTCTTCACATGGGATGATTTCACTGAACAACAAAAGGGAATATTGAATGATCCCCAATGATCCATCACATCTACCAAAAACGTTTTCAACATACATCTGTAAAATGATAGTATAGAAACTAAAGCTTTGGTTGTCTTCCTCTCAGGCTTCCATGTCTTCTCCTTGGACCTCCTCAATGTCCACCTCTTGAACATCAGACTCTGAGGCCTCATCTTTACTGTCACTTTCCAAACTTGTTGAGGATGGCTCGTTGTCAGGCTCAAAAAGCCTACAATTACCCCGGATGGACACCCATTTTTCAACCCTTGCATTGGTCAGCATGTTGCGTGATTTGGTGTGTGTGTTCCCAAACGAGGACCAGTTGCGCTCTGAGGCAGCTGATGTTGGTGTGATTTGGAGGATGATGAAGGCAACAGGGGAAAGAGCCTCAGATCCACAAAGTCCCTTCCACCAGGTGGCTGATGAGATTTGTTGGCACGACTGCCATATTGCATCTCCATCCCAAAGCCCTTGCTTGGAAGTGTACTTCGCCAGACTGCCAAGAACCTTGCCCTCATCCAGGCCAAGGTGGCGAGACACGGTAGTGAGGACACCATAGGCCTTGTTGATCTCTGCACCAGACAGGATGCTCTTGCCAGCATACTTGGGGTCCAACATGTACTCTGCTGTGTATATGGGCTTCAGGCAGAAGTCTTCACGCTTTTTGATGTATTTCAGAACTGCAGTTTCCTCAGCTTGGAGCAACAGTGAAGTGGGCAGGAGAGTACGGATTTATTCTCTTACATCTGCAAGCAGAGTCTGAACATCAGACAGGATGGCATTGTCTCCCTCAATCCGTGCAATGGCTACTGCTATAGGTGTCAGGTGTTTCAGGCTGCTTATCACTCTCTCCCAAAATACATCATCCAGGAGGATCCTCTTGATGGGGCTGTCTATATTGGCAGACTGCGATATGGCTATTTCTTGGAGAGACTCCTTCCCCTCCAGGAGACTGTCAAACATGATGACAACACCACCCCGACAGGTGTTGCTGGGCAGCTTTAATGAGGTTCTCTTTTTCTTCTCACTTTGCTTGGTGAGGTAGATTGCTGCTATAACTTGATGACCCTTCACCTACCTAACTATTTCCTTGGCTCTCTTGTAGAGTGTATCCATTGTTTTCAGTGCCATGATGTCCTTTAGGAGCAGATTCAATGCATCAGCAGCACAGCCAATGAGTGTGATGTGAGGGTAGGACTCCTCCCACTTTAGACCAAGCAGCCTTCATGTTCGCAGCGTTGTCTGTCACCAGTGAAAATACCTTCTGTGGTTCAAGGTCATTGATGAATGCCGTCAGCTCATCTGCAATGTAGAGACGGGTGTGTCTGTTGTCCCTTGTGTCTGTGCTCTTGTAGAATACTGGTTGAGGGGTGGAGATGTAGTTAATTATTCCTTGTCCACGAACATTCAACCACCCATCAGAGATGACTGCAATACAGTCTGCTTTCTCTATGATTTGCTTGACCTCCACTTTAACTCTGTTGAACTCTGCATCCAGCAAATGAGTAGATAAAGTATGTCTGGTTGGAGGGGTGTATGCTGGGAGAAGAACATTCAGATATCTCTTCCAATACACATTGCCTGTGAGAATTAGCTGCACGTGTGATGGAAGACTGCACAGTGCATGCAAAGGGTTGCAATTCCATTGAATTGGGGATAGTTTAACCAAAATATTCCACTAGACCTAGAATTACCTTATGTGTATCCAACAAAAAAAAGGTTAATTGTTATAAAAGCGAACTGTTTTGGATGAATTGGAGTGAAGATGAAACCCCACTGTATGTAATGTATGTGCACACGACCAATACACTTGGTTTTGATTAGAAGGTCTGGCAAATACACATATAAACAAAAAATTCAAAAACAAGAAATCAAGAAGTGGCAGATGGGGTCCAATTTAACGATACAGAGTAGATATGTGAATGATAATATTATACCATTTACAGACGCTGTTACCCCAAAGCGACTTTCCAGTCATGTGTTTTATACGTAAGGATGGTCCCATGAATTAGAACAACTACATTTCCCTTTGACTCGTGTTCCGTAGGACGACGTGCACTTTGAGGGAACAACAAAAAAAGATACCAAGGCAAAAGCATCACACCGCTCTGCTCCCAGAATTCTCTTTTCTCTTTTCAAACTCAGGCTATCGAGCTGACAGCCCAGTGTCTCAAACTCAGGCTATCGAGCTGTCAGCCCAGTGTCTCAAACTCAGGCTATCGAGCTGTCAGCCCCGTGTCTCAAACTCAGGTCAGTAATAACCACTACATCCCTGTGTCTCAAACTCAGCTCAGGCTATCTAGCTGTCAGCCCCGTGTCTCAAACTCAGGTCAGGCTATCTAGCTGACAGCCCAGTGTCTCAAACTCAGGTCATTAATAACCACTACATCCCTGGATCTCAAACTCAGGTCAGGCTATCTAGCTGACAGCCCAGTGTCTCAAACTCAGGTCAGTAATAACCACTACATCCCTGTGTCTCAAACTCAGTTCAGGCTATCTAGCTATCAGCCCTGTGTCTCAAACTCAGTTCAGGCTATCTAGCTGACAGCCCAGTGTCTCAAACTCAGTTCAGGCTATCTAGCTATCAGCCCTGTGTCTCAAACTCAGTTCAGGCTATCAAGCTGTCAGCCCAGTGTCTCAAACTCAGGTCAGTAATAACCACTACATCCCTGTGTCTCAAACTCAGTTCAGGCTATCAAGCTGTCAGCCCAGTGTCTCAAACTCAGGTCAGTAATAACCACTACATCCCTGGGTCTCAAACTCAGGTCAGTAATAACCACTACATCCCTGTGTCTCAAACTCAGGTCAGTAATAACTACTACATTCCTGTGTCTCAAACTCAGGTCAGGCTATCTAGCTGACAGAGGAATTGTCTGCTGCTCGACATGCCGTTGAGACCCTGGCCGTCCAAGTCTCCGACCTCACAAGACAGGTTCACCAACTCCACCTCGATCCACCGCCCACTTCCAGGGTTTCCGAGTCTCCGGAGCCCAGGATCAACAACCCGCCGTGTTACTCTGGGGAGCCCACTGAGTGCCGCTCATTCCTCACTCAGTGTGATGTGGTGTTCTCTCTCCAGCCCAACACTTACTCCAGGAGCGCAGCCCGCATCGCCTACGCCATTTCTCTCCTTACCGGACGGGCGCGTGAGTGGGGCACGGCAATCTGGGAGGCGAGGGCTGAGTGTATTAACCAGTATCAGGACTTTAAGGAGGAGATGATACGGGTTTTTGACCGTTCTGTTTTTGGGGAGGAGGCTTCCAGGGCCCTGTCTTCCCTATGTCAGGGGAATCGATCCATAACGGATTATTCTATTGAGTTTCGCACTCTCGCTGCCTCTAGTGACTGGAACGAGCCGGCTTTGCTCGCCGTTTTCTGGAGGGTCTCCTCGCCGAGGTTAAGGATGAGATCCTCTCCCGGGAGGTTCCTTCCAGTCTGGACTCCTTAATAGCTCTCGCTATTCGCATAGAGCGACGGTTTGATCTTCGTCGCCGAGCTCGTGGAAAGGAGCTCGCGTTCTCCGTTGCTCCCCTCCTCCACATCACTGCCACCTGCCGCATCACTGCCACCCTCCGCCGGCTCGGATGCTGAGCCTATGCAGCTGGGGGTATCCGCGATCTCGGCCAAGGAGAAGGAACGGAGAATCACCAATCGCCTCTGTCTCTACTGCGGCTCCGCTGGTCATTTTGTCACCTCATGTCCAGTAAAAGCCAGAGCTCATCAGTAAGAGGAGGGCTACTGGTGAGCGCAACTACTCAGGCCTCTCCTTCTGGATCACGCACTACCTTTCCGGTCCATCTCCGCTGGCCCGGTTCATCTGCTTCCTGCAGTGCCTTGATAGACTCTGGGGCGGAGGGCTGTTTTATGGACGAGACCTGGGCTCGGGAACATGACATTCCTCTCAGACAGTTAGGGGAGCCCACGGCCTTGTTCGCTTTAGATGGTAGTTCTCTCCCCAAGATTCAGCGTGAGACGCTGCCTTTAACCCTCACTGTCTCTGGTAATCATAGCGAAACCATTTCTTTTTTAATTTTTCGTTCACCTTTTACACCTGTTGTTTTGGGTCATCCCTGGCTAGTGCGCCATAACCCTTCTATTAATTGGTCTAGTAATACTATCCTATCCTGGAATGTTTCTTGTCATGTGACCTGTTTAATGTCTGCTATCCCTCCTGTTTCCTCTGTCTCTTCTTCACAGGAGGAGCCTGGCGATTTGACAGGGGTGCCGGAGGAGTATCACGATCTGCGCACGGTGTTCAGTCGTTCCAAGGCCACTTCTCTCCCTCCACACCGGTCGTATGACTGTAGTATTGATCTCCTTCCGGGAACTACTCCCCCGGGGTAGATTATACTCTCTGTCGGCTCCCGAACGTAAGGCTCTCGAGGATTATTTGTCGGTTTCGCTCGACGCCGGTACCATAGTCTCCTCCTCCTCTCCCGCCGGAGCGGGGTTTTTTTTTGTTCAGAAGAAGGACGGGTCCCTGCGCCCATGCGTGGATTATCGAGGGCTGAATGACATAACAGTTAAGAATCGTTATCCGCTTCCTCTTATGTCTTCAGCCTTCGAGATCCTGCAGGGAGCCAGGTTTTTCACCAAATTGGACCTTCGTAACGCCTACCATCTCGTGCGCATCAGGGAGGGGGACGAGTGGAAGACGGCGTTTAACACTCCGTTAGGGCACTTTGAATACCGGGTTCTTCCTTTCGGCCTCGTTAACGCCTCCAGCTGTCTTTCAGGCACTAGTTAACGACGTCCTGAGAGACATGCTGAACATTTTTGTTTTCGTTTACATGGACGATATCCTGATTTTTTCACCGTCTCTCTCGATTCATGTTCAGCACGTGCGACGCGTCCTCCAGCGCCTTTTGGAGAACTGTCTTTATGTGAAGGCTGAGAAGTGCACTTTTCATGCCGCCTCTGTCCCTTTTCTCGGTTCCGTTATTTCCGCTGAGGGCATTAAGATGGATCCCGCTAAGGTCCAGGCTGTCATTGATTGGCCCGTTCCTAAGTCACGCGTCGAGCTGCAGCGCTTTCTGGGCTTCGCTAATTTCTATCGTCGTTTCATCCGTAATTTCGGTCAGGTGGCAGCTCCCCTCACAGCCCTTACTTCTGTTAAGACGTGCTTTAAGTGGTCCGTTTCCGCCCAGGGAGCTTTTGATCTTCTTAAGAATCGTTTTACATCCGCACCTATTCTTGTTACACCTGACATCTCTAGTCAGTTTGTTGTTGAGGTTGACGCTGTCAGAGGTGGGCGTGGGAGCCATTCTTTCAGCGCTCTCTCTCTGACGGCAAGGTCCATCCTTGCGCGTTTTTCTCTCATCGCTTATCGCCGTCAGAACGTAACTATGATGTTGGTAATCGCGAACTGCTCGCCATCCGCTTAGCCCTAGGCGAATGGCGACAGTGGTTGGAGGGGGCGACTGTTCCTTTGTCGTTTGGACTGACCATAGGAACCTTGAGTACATCCGTTCAGCCAAACGACTTAATGCGCGTCAGGCTCGTTGGGCTCTGTTTTTCGCTCGTTTCGAGTTTGTTATTTCTTATCGTCCGGGCTCAAAAACACCAAGCCTGATGCTTTATCTCGTCTCTTCAGTTCTTCTGAGGTCTCCACCGACCCCGAGGGGATTCTCCCTGACGGGCGTGTTGTCGGGTTGACTGTCTGGGGAATTGAGAGGCAGGTAAAGCAAGCACTCGCTCACACTCCGTCGCCGCGAGCTTGTCCTAGGAACCTTCTGTTCGTTCCCCGCTCCTACTCGTCCGGCCGTTCTTCAGTGGGCCCACTCTGCCAAGTTAGCCGGCCACCCCCGGCGTTCGGGGTACGCCGCTTCCATTCGCCAGCGTTTCTGGTGGCCCACTCGGGAACGTGACGCGCGTCGATTTGTCGCCGCTTGTTCGGTCTGCGCGCAGACTAAATCTGGGAACTCTCCTCCTGCCGGCCGTCTCAGACCGCTTCCCATTCCCTCTCGACCGTGGTCTCACATCGCTTTAGATTTTATCACCGGACTGCCTTCATCAGCGGGGAAGACAGTTATTCTTACGGTTGTCGATAGATTCTCTAAGGCGGCTCATTTCATTCCTCTCGCTAAGCTCCCTTCTGCTAAGGAGACGGCTCAGATCATTATCGAGAATGTTTTCCGAATTCATGGCCTTCCGTCTGACGTCGTTTCCGACAGAGGCCCGCAGTTCACGTCTCAATTTTGGAGGGAGTTTTGCCGCTTGATTGGGGCTTCCGTCAGTCTCTCGTCCGGCTTTCATCCCCAGTCTAACGGCCAAGCCGAACGGGCCAATCAGACTGTTGGTCGCATTTTACGCAGTCTTTCTTTTCGTAACCCTGCGTCTTGGTCAGAACAGCTCCCTGGGCAGAGTACGCCCACAACTCGCTTCCTCGTCTGCTACCGGTCTATCTCCTTTTCAGAGTAGCCTCGGGTACCAGCCTCCGCTGTTCTCATCTCAGCTCGCCGAGTCCTGCGTCCCCTCCGCTCAGGCTTTTGTCCAGCGTTGCGAGCGCACCTGGAAGGGGGTCAGGCTCGGCACTTTGCCGTAATAGGGCGCAGACTGTGAGGGCCGCACAAGCGTAGGGACCAAGAGTCCTAGATATTGTTGCGGTCAGAGAGTATGGCTCTCCACTCAGAACCTTCCCTTAAGACAGCTTCTCGCAAGTTGGCCCCGCGGTTCATTGGTCCGTTCCGTATTTCTCAGGTCATTAATCCTGTCGCAGTGCGACTTCTTCTCCCGCGCTATCTTCGTCGCGTTCACCCGGTCTTCCATGTCTCCTGTGTTAAGCCCGTTCTTCGCGCCCCCGCTCGTCCCTCCCCCCATCCTTGTCGAGGGCGCACCCATCTACAGGGTTCGTAAGATTTTGGA
>NC_088222.1:6352588-6354825 GCF_036934945.1 Oncorhynchus masou masou | reverse complement strand
TCGCTTACATGGCCTGCCGATGGACGTAGTTTCTGACCGGGGCCCCAATTTGTGTCCAAGTTTTGGCAAGAGTTTTGTAGGTTACTGGGAGCGAGTGTCAGCCTGTCTTCAGGGTTTCATCCCCAGAGCAACGGTCAAACGGAAAGGGCCAACCAAGATTTGGAGAGAGTGTTGCGATGTTTGGTTTCTAAGAATCCCTCTTCCTGGAGTCAACAACTCTCTATGGTTGAGTACGCTCACAATCGTTGCCAGTGGCAGCCACGGGTCTCTCTCCGTTTGAGTGTAGTTTAGGTTACCAGCCACCTATCTTTCCCAGTACGGAGTCCGAGGTCACTGTTCCCTCCGCTCACGCTTTCATCCAGAGGTGCCGTCACGCATGGAGCAGAGCCCGTGAGACTCTTCTCCGGGTGGGGGCGCGCACCAAGGCTAAGGCCGATCGCCACCGGTCGAAGCCTCCGGTATACGTCGTTGGCCAAAGAGTGTGGCTTTCTACTAAGAACATTCCACTCCGATCCGTTTCGAACAAGCTTGCCCCAAAATTTATCGGCCCGTTCAGAGTCACCAGGATCATTAGTCCGGTGGCGGTCCGGCTCAAGCTTCCTCCGGCGTATAGGAGAATTCATCCTACCTTTCATGTGTCTAAAATAAAACCTGTGTTTCAGGCACGCATTAACCCGCCGGTCCCGGTTCCCCCGCCGCCACGACTTGTTGATGGGGAAACCACCTTTTCTGTCAATCGTATTTTGGACTCTAGAAGGAGGGGACGCGGATTCCAGTACCTGGTGGACTGGGAGGGTTACGGCCCGGAAGAGAGAAGTTGGGTACCTGCTAGGGACATTCTGGATCACTCCCTTATCGATGATTTCAATCGACAGGTAAATTCGCCTGGGAACGCCAAGAGGCGTTCCTAGGGGGGGGGGTATTGTCACGGTTCATGAATCCACTGCCTCCGTCTCTCTCTCTCTCTCTCTCTCTCTCTCCAGTGTTTGTGTGGGCGTGGTTTCCCAATCTCGGCCTGATTGTCTGCGCCAGCTGGAACCACTTATCTTCCCTTTATATGTTCTGTTACCAGTGTTTCTTGTTGTCAGATCGTTGTTTCTTCTCTGAGGTTGTGTCGTGTGTCCGTGCTCTTCTCTTGTGTGGATTCTCTGCTGTGCTCCTTCCTACTCATCCGGACACACTCCCCTGGTTTTCTCAGCACGTTATGATCGGAAGATGCGCCCGAGTTCCTGGGTCGGATTCCTTCTGAGTACAGTCTGTTTGTCATGTTGCTGCTGTGAACTACATTCATTAAAACCATCGTTGCTTGCATCTTGCATCCGCCTCTGTGTTGTAACAGACAGCCCTGTGTCTCAAACTCAGGTCATTAATAACCACTACATCCCTGTGTCTCAAACTCAGGTCATTAATAACCACTACATCCCTGGGTCTCAAACTCAGGTCAGGCTATCGAGCTGACAGCCCCGTGTCTCAAACTCAGGTCATTAATAACCACTACATCCCCGTGTCTCAAACTCAGGTCAGTAATAACCACTACATCCCTGGGTCTCAAACTCAGGTCAGGCTATCGAGCTGACAGCCATGTGTCTCAAACTCAGGTCAGGCTACTAGGTTGACAGTAGATGGCAGAGTGGGGAAATCAGACTAGAGTGGAAGAACATCAAGGAAAATAATATTGACAATCAGACAGTATTTCCCTGTTCTTTCTCTGAGCCGTAACTATGGAAACCATGCATTTACAAGGCAGAGAAGAGAGGGAAAGGATTGTGTGTTTTCCTGTTCCTCTGACAGGTACAGTACTTGACAGGGAAACAGGAGGGGCCCCATGCCCTAGTTTATCCCAGACCATCCTCTACTAAAACTAACCCAATTCCTTTCCTCCATCACTTTCCTATCTGACACGCTCTCTTTGTTCCCCCAGGCAGAGCATGGTCTGCAACACTATGTGTCACTTACAGATAACAAGACAGTTCTCTCTCTCTGTCTGTCTTCTCTCTGTCTCTCTCTCTCTCTCTCAATTCAATTCAATTCAAGGGGCTTTATTGGCATGGGTAACATGTGTTAACATTGCCCAAGCAAGTAAGGTAGATAATATATAAAGTGAAATAAACAATAAAAATTAACATTAGACATCACACATACAGAAGTTTCAAAACAATAAAGACATTACAAATGTCATATTATATATATATACAGTGTTTTTACAATGTACAAATGGTAAAGGACACAAGATAACA
>NC_088222.1:6332588-6342588 GCF_036934945.1 Oncorhynchus masou masou | reverse complement strand
CTTATTTCATCTCTTGTTGGAGCAGAATGTTTTGGTCACATCTATAAACAATACAATCTAAACAGAAACTCCTACTCAATATAATCTGTATAGAAACTCCTACTCAATACAATCTAAACAGAAACTCCTACTCAATACAATCTAAACAGAAACTCCTACTCAATACAATCTATATAGAAACTCCTACTCAATATAATCTAAACAGAAACTCCTACTCAATACAATCTAAACAGAAACTCCTACTCAATATCATCTATATAGAAACTCCTACTAGATCCCTCTATGTGACCCTACTCTCTGAGGGTGTCTCCTTGGGGTAATGACTGATCCCTCTATGTGACCCTACTCTCTGAGGGTGTCTCATTGGGGTAATGTCTGATCCCTGTCTGTGACCCTACTCTCTGAGGGTGTCTCATTGGGATAATGGCTGATCCCTGTCTGTGACCCTACTCTCTGAGGGTGTCTCATTGGGATAATGTCTGCTCCCTGTCTGTGACCCTACTCTCTGAGGGTGTCTCCTTGGGGTAATGTCTGCTCCCTGTCTGTGACCCTACTCTCTGAGGGTGTCTCCTTGGGGTAATGTCTGCTCCCTGTCTGTGACCCTACTCTCTGAGGGTGTCTCCTTGGGGTAATGTCTGCTCCCTGTCTGTGACCCTACTCTCTGAGGGTGTCTCCTTGGGGTAATGTCTGCTCCCTGTCTGTGACCCTACTCTCAGGGGGAGTTGGATATTAAAAACCACATTTCCATTTCCCACCTCACACTTGTACAGGTTTCATGCAGTGAAACATTGTAATCCCAGAGGCTCATTGGGTTATTTTGGGGAACAGAAAGGGAGAACGTAGATGTGTTTGTAAAGGAGGACGCCTTAGTGACTGCACTCACCTGATCTCTACTACTGCTGACTACAGATGGGTCCCCCGAGGGACAGTGGGCTCCACTGATCAGCCACTAATCACATCTTCAGGACAGCTCATCCTTTGACAATGGATCCTCCTCCTTCCCATTTCCAGGGCTGGTTAACAACATCAATTTGAGAGCTGCTAGGAAAACTGGGCCTCTGTTCCAATATCCACACGAGCATACCTCTTGGAATTAAAGCAATGTGTTGGGGAATGCATTCTAAATGGAATGCCAGGATGGACAATTTGGATGTTATGTAGATGTTGTGTAGCAGCCAGGGCAGGCTGGTTCTAGAACAGGGGCAGGCTGGTTGGCAGGCTGGTTCTAGAACAGGGGCAGGCTGGTTCTAGAACAGGGGCAGGCTGGTTCTAGAACAGGGGCATGCTGGTTCTAGAACAGGAGCATGCTGGTTCTAGAACATGGGCAGGCTGGTTCTAGAACAGGGGCAGGCTGGTTCTAGAACAGGGACAGGCTGTTTCTAGAAGAGGGGCAGGTCAGGCAGAGTGTACAGTCAAGACCAGTGTCTCTGCTTTCCCATCTAGCCAGAGGAGCTTCTGATGCATCATGGGGAGGAGAGGATGTAAGTAACAGATCATGTGCCACATCGGTTAGCCTCCCCATAATACGCCCGCTCTATGCTCCCAGTGACTGGTGCTCCCAGGCCCTTTCCCAGAAGGCCACAGTCTAACCTCTGACCCCTGCCATAAAAATAGTGTTTTGTCTTTTTTTTCTTCCTTCAGCATCAGAATTCTGCTCTCCTTTCGTATTTAATGATTTACTTTGAAAGAACAGTGTGGAATGGAGAGAGATAATTAGTAGAGTGATAGACAAGAATGCCAGATACAGGGCTTGAACCTCACAAGTATGTGACTACCCAGAGACAGGGCTTGAACCTCACCAGTATGTGACTACCCAGAGACAGGGCTTGAACCTCACAAGTATGTGACTACCCAGAGACAGGGCTTGATCCTCACCAGTATGTGACTACCCAGAGACAGGGCTTGAACCTCACCAGTATGTGACTACCCAGAGACAGGGCTTGAACCTCACAAGTATGTGACTACCCAGAGACAGGGCTTGAACCTCACCAGTATGTGACTACCCAGAGACAGGGCTTGAACCTCACCAGTATGTGACTACCCAGAGACAGGGCTTGAACCTCACCAGTATGTGACTACCCAGAGACAGGGCTTGAACCTCACAAGTATGTGACTACCCAGAGACAGGGCTTGAACCTCATGATATGTGACGACCCAGAGACAGGGCTTGAACCTGTTGATATGTGACGACCCAGAGACAGGGCTTGAACCTGTTGATATGTGACTACCCAGAGACAGGGCTTGAACCTGTTGATATGTGACGACCCAGACACACGGGTTGAACCTCATGATATGTGACTACCCAGAGACATGGCTTGAACATCATGATATGTGACGACCCAGAGACAGGGCTTGAACATCACTATTATGTGACGACCCAGAGAGCTACCACTAGACCAGCGATCCGGCACATAATTTAAAGACCCAGTGCAATCAAAAACATGCTTTCTTGTGTTTTATACATATTTCCACGCTATAAGGTTGGAATAATACTGTGAAATTGTGAAGATTATGATCAAATCAGATGTTATTGGTCACATATACGTGTTTATCAGATGTTACTGCAGGTGTAACAAAATGCTTGTGCTTCTGGTTCCGACAGTGCAGTAATATCTGACAGCTTCACAACAACTACCCAATACACACAAATATAAGTAAAGGAATGGAATTAATAATATATAAATATATGGATGGGCAATGTCAGCATAGACTGAGATATAGTATAGAATACAGTATATACATATGAGATGAGTAATGCATAGACTGAGATATAGTAAATAGTATAGAATACAGTATATACATATGAGATGAGTAATGCATAGACTGAGATATAGTAAATAGTATAGAATACAGTATATACATATGAGATGAGTAATGCAAGATATGTAAACATTATTAAAGTGGCATTATTTAAAGTAACTGGTGTTCAATTTATTAAAGTGGGCAATCATTTCAAGTCTGTATGTAGGCAGCAGCCTCTCTGTGTTAGTGGTGGCTGTTTAACAGTCTGATGGCCTTGAGAAAGAAGCTGTTTTTCAGTCTCTCGGTCCCAGCTTTGATGCACCTGTACTGATCTCGCCTTCTAGTAGTTTGCCCCCGGTGATGCGTTGTGCAGACCGCACCACCCTCTGGAGAGCACCTGCGGTTGAGGGCGGAGCAGTTGCCGTACCAGGTGGTGATACAGCCCGACAGGATGCTCTCAATTGTGCATCTATGGAAGTTTGTGACAAGCCAAATTTCTTCAGCCTCCTGAGGTTGAAGAGGCACTGTTGATGTTGCACCTTCTTCACCACACTGTCTGTGTGGGGTGGACCATTTCAGTTTGTCAGTGATGTGTACGCCGAGGAACTTAAAACTGTCCACCTTCTCCACTGGTGTCCCGTCGATGTGGATCGGGGTGCTCCCTCTGCTGTTTCCTGAAGTCCACCATCTCTTTTGTTTTGTTGGCGTTGAGTGAGAGGTTGTTTTCCTGTCATCACACGCCCAGAGTCCTCACCTCCTCCCTGTAGGCTGTATTGCCGTTGTTGGTAATCAAGCCCACTACTGTTGTCGTCTGCAAACTTGATGATTCAGTTGGAGGCGTGTATGGCCAGTTGTGGGTGAACAGGGAGTACAGGAGGGGGCTGAGCACGCACCCTTGTGGGGTCCCAGTGTTGAGGATCAGCGAAGTGGAGATGTTGTTTCCTACCTTCACCACCTGGGGGCAGCCCGTCAGGATGTCCAGGACTCCAGTTGCACAGGGTGGGGTTCAGACCCAGGGCCTCAAGCTTAATGATGAGCTTGGAGGGTACTATGGTGTTGAATGTTGAGCTGTAGTCAATGCACAGCATTCTTACATAGGTATTCCTCTTGTCCAGATGGGTTAGGGCAGTGTGACTGCGATTGCATCAACTGGGGACATATTGCTGCAGTAAGCAAATTGAAGTGGGGCTAGGTTGTCAGGTAAGGTAGAGGTTATATGATCCTTAACTAGCCTCTCAAAGCACTTCAGGATGACAGAAGTGAGTGCTACGGGGCGATAGTCATTTAGCTCAGTTACCTTTGCTTTCTTGGGAACAGGGATAATGCCCTGTTGGTGTAAGAGCTGTTTGAAAAGACAGCCAGAAGTTTCAGCCTGTTTTGGTTTGGATGGAGTTTTGACCTGTCTGATGACATCACCAGGCAGGTCAAATGAGTTAATAGACCAATAAGAAAGAGAGTTCCAAACCTCTCTGCCAATAACAGCTAGATTTCCCATTTCAGACCATTCCCACGGTCCTAGAAAAATGATTCCTTGATAAATTCTTTGCTTAATAACAAGCTATTTTTTTGTAAATTGTGATTGAAAATAATCACAGTACGGTACTTAATTGTTACCCAGAAATGAGTTGTTATTGAGATAAAAACAATAGCTGCTTTGAACCTTTTAAGTGTTGGAAGTCTGAAGGAATGTTTCGTCCGGACTAACTTTAGACAGCTCTTCTCTTTCATATTGCTGCTTCCTGACATAGCCTACAGCAAAACGACTGTTCACACATACTGTATAACAGTAATGCTAATTGTCTCCTATAAATAACCAATCACGTGGTGGCGGGCATGCTCTATAAGGAGCCACATGTGATTTAGTTTTAGGCTGAACTCTGCCTCTCGTGACATGGTAGTTGTGGATGTTTTTATGTTCCAACGTGAGAAATGAACTAGACCCGAGGTCAAACTGTTAACAGGAAATGAGATCATTACATTAGTTTTTGGTTACTGTTTTTCTCTGACTGGAGCAGGTTTGTCTAGTTTGGTCCTCTCGTCTCTTAGATTTCATTGGATCAAATAAAGTTCTGTTTGTTATTTTGAGGTATGGCTTTTTGGGTCATTTCGCTTTGGGCCTTTTCGAGACTGTTTGACAAACCTTTACTGATACTAGGCCAGTTCACTTTGTTTGGTTTTTCCAACCAGTAAGTGAATGTTTGTCTTTGAGGCGTTGGAATGAATTGGCAGTCACTCAGTGGTCTTGTGGTTAAAGTGTCTGTCCTGAGATTGGAAGGTTGTGGGTTCAATTCCTAGTCGAGTCGTACCAAAGGCTCTTCAATTGATGTTTGTTTGTTTTGTTTATTCCAGGTTCAGCGCAGTCAACACTATGACTGATGGGGACTATGATTACCTCATCAAGCTCCTGGCTCTGGGGGACTCTGGAGTAGGGAAAACTACCTTTCTATACAGGTACACACACAACTAGTTATATTATACATTTATTATACTATAATAGTTATATTGTATATTTATTATACTATAATAGTTATATATTTATTATACTGTAATAGTTATATATTTATTATACTATAATAGTTATATTATATATTTATTCTACTATAATAGTTATATATTTATTATACTATAATAGTTATATATTTATTATACTGTAATAGTTATATATTTATTATACTATAATAGTTATATATTTATTATACTATATTGTATATTTATTATACTGTAATGGTATTATATTTATTATACTATAATAGTTATATAATAGTAATAGTTATATATTTATTATACTGTAATAGTTATATATTTATTATACAGCAATATTTATATATTTATTATACTATAATAGTTATATATTTATTACACTATAATAGTTATATATTTATTACACTATAATAGTTATATTGTATATTTATTATACTGTAGTAGTTATATATTTATTATACTATAATAGTTATATATGTATTATACTATAATAGTTATATATTTATTATACTATAATAGTTATATATTTATTATACTATAATAGTTATATATGTATTATGCTGTAATAGTTATATATTTATTATGCTGTAATAGTTATATATTTATTATGCTATAATAGTTATATATTTATTATACTATAATAGTTATATATTTATTATACTATAATAGTTATATATTTATTATACTATAATAGTTATATATTTATTATACTATAAGAGTTATATTATATATTTATTATACTATAATAGTTATATATTTATTATACTGTAATAGTTATATATTTATTATACTATAATAGTTATATTGTATATTTATTACACTATAATAGTTATATATTTATTATGCTGTAATAGTTATATATTTATTATGCTGTAATAGTTATATATTTATTATGCTGTAATAGTTATATATTTATTATACTATAATAGTTATATATTTATTATACTATAATAGTTATATTGTATATTTATTACACTATAATAGTTATATATTTATTATGCTGTAATAGTTATATATTTATTATGCTGTAATAGTTATATATTTATTATGCTGTAATAGTTATATATTTATTATACTATAATAGTTATATATTTATTATACTATAATAGTTATATATTTATTACACTATAATAGTTATATTATTTATTTATTATACTGTAATAGTTATATATTTATTACACTATAATAGTTAGATTATATATTTATTATACTGTAATAGTTATATATTTATTATACTATAATAGTTAGATTATATATTTATTATACTGTAATAGTTATATTATACATTTATTATACTGTAATAGTTATATATTTATTATACTATAATAGTTATATTATACATTTATTATACTGTAATAGTTATATATTTATTATACTGTAATAGTTATATTATACATTCATTATACTGTAATAGTTATATATTTATTATACTATAATAGTTATATTATATATTTATTATACTATAATAGTTATATATTTATTATACTATAATAGTTATATATTTATTATACTATAATAGTTATATATTTATTATACTATAATAGTTATATATTTATTATACTATAATAGTTATATATTTATTACACTATAATAGTTATATTATATATGTATTATACTGTAATAGTTATATATTTATTACACTATAATAGTTAGATTATATATTTATTATACTGTAATAGTTCTATATTTATTATACTATAATAGTTAGATTATATATTTATTATACTGTAATAGTTATATTATACATTTATTATACTGTAATAGTTATATTATACATTATTATACTGTAATAGTTATATATTTATTATACTATAATAGTTATATTATATATTTATTATACTATAATAGTTATAATGTATATTTATTACACTATAATAGTTATATTATATATTTATTATACTGTAATAGTTATATTGTATATTTAATACACTGCATTCAGAAAGTATTTAAAGAGCTTGACTTTTTCCACATTTTGTTGTGTTACAGCCTGAATTTGAAATGGATTAAATTGATTTGTCACTAGCCTACACACAATATCCCATAATGTCAAAATGGAATTATGTTTTTAGAAATTGACAAATTAATTAAAAAAATTAAAAGCTGGGTCCTTCCCGAGTGGTGCAGTGGTCTACGGCTCTGCATCGCAGTCTTAGCTGTTCCACTAGAGATCCTGGTTTGAGTCCAGGCTCTCTTTCAATCACAGATTCAACCACAAAGACCAGGGAGGTTTTCCATTACCTCGCGAAGAATAGCACCTGTTGGTAGATGAGTAAAAACAGACATTGAATATAGTCCAGGCTCTGTCGCAGCTTGCCACGACCGGGAGACCCCTTAGAGACTTACCCAGAAGACCCCCTAGAGACTTACCCAGAAAGACTCACAGCTGTAATCACTCTTAGAGACTTACCCAGAAAGACTCACAGCTGTAATCGCTCTTAGAGACTTACACAGAAAGATTCACAGCTGTAATCGCTCTTAGAGACTTACCCAGAAAGACTCCCAGCTGCAATCGCACTTAGAGACTTACCCAGAAAGACTCACAGCTGTAATTGCTCTTAGAGACTTACCCAGAAAGACTCACAGCTGTAATCGCTCTTAGAGACTTACCCAGAAAGACTCACAGCTGTAATCGCTCTTAGAGACTTACCCAGAAAGACTCACAGCTGTAATCGCTCTTAGAGACTTACCCGGAAGGACTCACAGCTGTAATTGCTCTTAGAGACTTACCCAGAAAGACTCACAGCTATAATCGCTCTTAGAGACTTACCCAGAAAGACTCACAGCTGTAATTGCTCTTAGAGACTTACCCAGAAAGACTCACAGCTGTAATCGCTCTTAGAGACCTACCCAGAAAGACTCACAGCTGTAATTGCTCCTGAAGTTGATTCTAACATCTAGTGACTCAGGGGTTGAATACTTATCTATTCTAGATATTACTCTTTTATTTTTCATATTTTTAGTTACAAATGTGTGAATTTTTCTTCCACTTTGACATGAGTAGTTTATGTAGATTGTTGACAAAATAATTACTATTTAATCCGATACAACAAAATGTGGAAAAATTCAAGGGGTGTGAATACTTTCTGAAGGCAATATCCATTTATTCTATGCTCTGGGGGACTCAAGGAAAACTACATTTCACCCCAGGTACACCATGTACAGTGGGGCAAAAAAAGTATTTAGTCAGCCACCATTTGTGCAAGTTCTCCCTCTTAAAAAGATGAGAGAGGCCTGTAATTTTCATCATAGGTACACTTCAAATATGACAGACAAAATGAGAAAAAAAATCCAGAAAATCACATTGTAGGATTTATAATGAATTTATTTTCAAATTATGGTGAGATCATCCGTTCACCTACTCTGCATCTCACAAAGACACAGCGGTTGGAACAAAAAATCTCAAATTTGGGCTCATAAGACCAAAAGACATATTTCCTCTGGTCTACTGTCCATTGCTCGTGTTTCTTGGCTCAAGCAAGTCTCTTCTTCTTACTGGCTACCACAGCATTCTGCAGCGATACGCCATCTTGTTTGCACTTAGTGTGTTTTCCACAGGACCATGACCCAAAACACCCCTCCAGGCTGTGTAAGCGCTATTTGACCAAGGAGAGTGATGGAGCGCTGTATCAGATGACCTGGCCTCCACAATCACCCAACCTCAACACAATTGAGATGGTTTGGGATGAGTTGAACTGTAGAGTGAAGGAAAAGCAGCCAACAACTGCTCAGCATATGTGGGAACTCCTTCAAGACTGTTGGAAAAGCGTTCCAGTTGAAGCTGGTTGAGAGAATGCTAAGAGTGTGCAAAGTTGTCGTGGAGGCAAAGGGTGGCAACTTAAAATAATCTAAAATCTAAAATATATTATGTTGTGTTTAACAGTTTTTTGGTTACTACAAGATTCCATATGTGTTATTTCATAGTTTTGATGTCTTCACTATTATTCTACAAAGCAGAAAATAGCTAAAAATAAAGAAAAACCATGGAATAAGTAGGTGTGTCCAAACGTTTGACTCTTACTGTTTGTATATGATTACATTACCTTTCTATACAAGTACTTCCATGGGCGCCTTTCTATTAATATGCATTGGTCATGTGCTGTGTGTGTATCTGCGAGGTATGAATAGTAATGTACATATTAATGGTAATGTATGTATTAATGGTAATGTATGTATTATTGGTAATGTATATATTAATGGTAATGTACATATTAATGGTAATGTAGGTATTAATGGTAATGTATGTATTATTGGTAATGTACATAGTAATGGTAATGTATGTGTTAATGGTAATGTATGTATATGCTATGTATGAATGGCAATGTACATATTAATGGTAATGTATGTATTAATGGTAATGTATGTATTATTGGTCATGTATGTATTATCGGTAATGTATATATTAATGGCAATGTATATATTAATGGTAATGTACATATCAATGGTAATGTAGGTATTAATGGTAATGTATGTATTATTGGTAATGTATGTGTTATCGGTAATGTATATATTAATGGCAATATACATATTAATGGTAATGTATATATCAATGGTAATGTACATAGTAATGTAGGGAATTAATGGTAATGTATGTATCTGCTATGTATGAATGGCAATGTACATATTAATGGTAATGTATGTATTATTGGTAATGTATATATTATTGGTAATGTATGTATTATTGGTAATGTATGTATTATTGGTAATGCACATATTAATGGTAATGTAGGTATTAACGGTAATGTACGTATTATTGGTAATGTATGTATTATTGGTAACG
>NC_088222.1:6265088-6330088 GCF_036934945.1 Oncorhynchus masou masou | reverse complement strand
CAGGCTAGAGGCACCAGGCTTCAGGCTAGAGGCACCAGGCTTCAGGCTAGAGGCACCAGGCTTCAGGCTAGAGGCACCAGGCTTCAGGCTAGAGGCACCAGGCTTCAGGCTAGAGGCACCAGGCTTCAGGCTAGAGGCACCAGGCTTCAGGCTAGAGGCACCAGGCTTCAGGCTATAGGCACCAGGCTTCAGGCTATAGGCACCAGGCTTCAGGCTAGAGGCACCAGGCTTCAGGCTATAGGCACCAGGCACCAGGCTAGAGGCACCAGGCTTCAGGCTAGAGGCACCAGGCTTCAGGCTAGAGGCACCAGGCTTCAGGCTAGAGGCACCAGGCTTCAGGCTAGAGGCACCAGGCTTCAGGCTAGAGGCACCAGGCTTCAGGCTATAGGCACCAGGCTTCAGGCTATAGGCACCAGGCTTCAGGCTATAGGCACCAGGCTTCAGGCTAGAGGCACCAGGCTTCAGGCTATAGGCACCAGGCACCAGGCTAGAGGCACCAGGCTTCAGGCTAGAGGCACCAGGCTTCAGGCTATAGGCACCAGGCTTCAGGCTAGAGGCACCAGGCTTCAGGCTATAGGCACCAGGCACCAGGCTAGAGGCACCAGGCTTCAGGCTAGAGGCACCAGGCTATAGGCACCAGGCTATAGGCACCAGGCTTCAGGCTATAGGCACCAGGCTTCAGGCTAGAGGCACCAGGCTTCAGGCTAGAGGCACCAGGCTTCAGGCTAGAGGCACCAGGCACCAGGCTATAGGCACCAGGCTATAGGCACCAGGCTTCAAGCTAGAGGCACCAGGCACCAGGCTATAGGCACCAGGCTTCAAGCTAGAGGCACCAGGCACCAGGCTAGAGGCACCAGGCTTCAGGCTAGAGGCACCAGGCACCAGGCTATAGGCACCAGGCTATAGGCACCAGGCTTCAAGCTAGAGGCACCAGGCACCAGGCTATAGGCACCAGGCTATAGGCACCAGGCTTCAAGCTAGAGGCACCAGGCACCAGGCTATAGGCACCAGGCTTCAGGCACCAGGCTTCAGGCTAGAGGCACCAGGCTTCAGGCTAGAGGCACCAGGCTTCAAGCTAGAGGCACCAGGCTTCAGGCACCAGGCTTCAGGCTAGAGGCACCAGGCTTCAGGCTAGAGGCACCAGGCTTCAAGCTAGAGGCACCAGGCTTCAGGCACCAGGCTTCAGGCTAGAGGCACCAGGCTTCAGGCTAGAGGCACCAGGCTTCAGGCTAGAGGCACCAGGCTTCAGGCTAGAGGCACCAGGCTTCAGGGTACAGGCTTCAAGCTAGAGGCACCAGGCTTCAGGCTAGAGGCACCAGGCTTCAGGCTAGAGGCACCAGGCTAGAGGCACCAGGCTTCAGGCTAGAGGCACCAGGCTTCAGGCTAGAGGCACCAGGCTTCAGGCTAGAGGCAGCAGGCTTCAGGCTAGAGGCACCAGGCTTCAGGCTAGAGGCACCAGGCTTCAGGCTAGAGGCAGCAGGCTTCAGGCTAGAGGCACCAGGCTTCAGGCTATAGGCACCAGGCTTCAGGCTAGAGGCACCAGGCTTCAAGCTAGAGGCACCAGGCTTCAAGCTAGAGGCACCAGGCTTCAAGCTAGAGGCACCAGGCTTCAGGCTAGAGGCACCAGGCTTCAGGCACCAGGCTTCAGGCTAGAGGCACCAGGCTTCAAGCTAGAGGCACCAGGCTTCAAGCTAGAGGCACCAGGCTTCAGGCTATAGGCACCAGGCTTCAAGCTAGAGGCACCAGGCTTCAGGCTATAGGCACCAGGCTTCAAGCTATAGGCACCAGGCTTCAGGCTAGAGGCACCAGGCTTCAAGCTAGAGGCACCAGGCTTCAGGCACCAGGCTTCAGGCTAGAGGCACCAGGCTTCAGGCACCAGGCTTCAGGCTAGAGGCACCAGGCTTCAGGCACCAGGCTTCAGACTAGAGGCACCAGGCTTCAAGCTAGAGGCACCAGGCTTCAGGCTAGAGGCACCAGGCTTCAAGCTAGAGGCACCAGGCTTCAGGCTAGAGGCACCAGGCTTCAGGCACCAGGCTAGAGGCACCAGGCTTCAGGCACCAGGCTTCAGGCTAGAGGCACCAGGCTTCAGGCACCAGGCTTCAGGCACCAGGCTTCAGGCTAGAGGCACCAGGCTTCAAGCTAGAGGCACCAGGCTTCAGGCTAGAGGCACCAGGCTTCAGGCACCAGGCTTCAGGCTAGAGGCACCAGGCTTCAAGCTAGAGGCACCAGGCTTCAGGCACCAGGCTTCAGGCTAGAGGCACCAGGCTTCAGGCTAGAGGCACCAGGCTTCAGGCACCAGGCTTCAGGCTAGAGGCACCAGGCTTCAAGCTAGAGGCACCAGGCTTCAGGCACCAGGCTTCAGGCTAGAGGCACCAGGCTTCAAGCTAGAGGCACCAGGCTTCAGGCTAGAGGCACCAGGCTTCAGGCACCAGGCTTCAGGCTAGAGGCACCAGGCTTCAGGCACCAGGCTTCAGGCTAGAGGCACCAGGCTTCAAGCTAGAGGCACCAGGCTTCAGGCTAGAGGCACCAGGCTTCAAGCTAGAGGCACCAGGCTTCAGGCACCAGGCTTCAGGCTAGAGGCACCAGGCTTCAGGCTAGAGGCACCAGGCTTCAAGCTAGAGGCACCAGGCTTCAGGCACCAGGCTTCAGGCTAGAGGCACCAGGCTTCAAGCTAGAGGCACCAGGCTTCAGGCTAGAGGCACCAGGCTTCAAGCTAGAGGCACCAGGCTTCAGGCACCAGGCTTCAGGCTAGAGGCACCAGGCTTCAAGCTAGAGGCACCAGGCTTCAGGCACCAGGCTTCAGGCTAGAGGCACCAGGCTTCAAGCTAGAGGCACCAGGCTTCAGGCACCAGGCTTCAGGCTAGAGGCACCAGACTTCAGGCTAGAGGCACCAGGCTTCAGGCACCAGGCTTCAGGCTAGAGGCACCAGGCTTCAGGCTAGAGGCACCAGGCTTCAGGCTAGAGGCACCAGGCTACAGACTACAGGCTAGAGGCAACAAGCTGCAGGCTACAGACTACAGACTACAGGCTAGAGGCTCTAGACTACAGGCTACAGACTACAGGCTACAGACTACAGACTACAGGCCATAGACTACAGGCTACAGGCTACAGACTACAGGCTATAGGCTCTACACTACAGGCTACAGACTACAGGCTACAGACTACAGGCTAGAGTCTACAGGCTAGAGGCTAGAGGCTACAGGCCACAGACTACAGGCTAGAGGCAACAGGCTAGAGACTACAGTCTACAGACTACAGACTAGAGGCTGCAGGCTACAGACTACAGGCTACAGACTACAGGCTACAGACTAGAGGCTACAGGTTAGAGGCTACAGGTTAGAGGCTACAGATTAGAGGCTACAGACTACAGACGGTACTCTTCATTACATTACGGTACTCTTCATTACTTTACGGTACTCTTCATTACAGTACTCTTCATTAAGTTACGGTACTCTTCATTACTTTACGGTACTCTTCATTACAGTACTCTTCATTAAGTTACGGTACTCTTCATTATGTTACGGTACTCTTCATTACATTACGGTACTCTTCATTACATTACAGTACCCTTCATTACTTTACGGTACTCTTCATTACATTACGGTACTCTTCATTACAGTACTCTTCATTAAGTTACGGTACTCTTCATTAAGTTACGGTACTCTTCATTATGTTACGGTACTCTTCATTACATTACGGTACTCTTCATTATGTTACGGTACTCTTCATTACATTACGGTACTCTTCATTATGTTACGGTACTCTTCATTACTTTACGGTACTCTTCATTACATTACAGTACTCTTCATTACATTACGGTACTCTTCATTACGTTACGGTACTCTTCATTACATTACGGTACTCTTCATTATGTTACGGTACTCTTCATTACATTACGGTACTCTTCATTATGTTACGGTACTCGTCATTACAGTACTCTTCATTATGTTACGGTCCTCTTCATTATGTTACAGTACTCTTCATTACAGTACTCTTCATTAAGTTACGGTACTCTCCATTACATTACGGTACTCTTCATTACATTACGGTACTCTTCATTATTTTACGGTACTCTTCATTACATTACGGTACTCTTCATTATATTACGGTACTCTTCATTACATTACGGTACTCTTAATTACATTACGGTACTCTTCATTACATTACGGTACTCTTCATTATGTTACGGTACTCTTCATTACAGTACTCTTCATTAAGTTACGGTACTCTTCATTACATTATGGTACTCTTCATTATGTTACGGTACTCTTCATTACATTACGGTACTCTTCGTTAATTTACGGTACTCTTCATTACGGTACTCTTCATTAAGTTACGGTACTCTTCATTACGGTACTCTTCATTAAGTTACGGTACTCTTCATTACAGTACTCTTCATTACGGTACTCTTCATTACATTGCATAACATTTTTTCCTATCTCACAAATCTCATTTTTGGACGAGACTGACTTTATGACCAGAATTATCATATGTACACTTTATAGTCAATTTCGACAGTATAATAAATGTTTCTGACATATCTATGCCTTTTTCAAAACGAGAGGTTGCTGTTTTAGGGCAGGGAGGGTGGAGCGTGGAGAATCGGTTTGCAGTCAGTCGCTTTCTCTTAGATTCATCCGTGTTAAACTGAGTTACTGGGCTGTTTAGAGATGGCCAGGGGAGAGGAGGGGAAGGGTAGCTGTATAGTTGAGTTAATGGGAGAGGATTAACCTCTGAGAGGAGAGGAAGGGTAGCTGTATAGTTGAGTTAATGGGAGAAGATAAACCTCTGAGAGGAGAGGAAGGGAACCTGTATAGTTGAGTTAATGGGAGAAGATAAACCTCTGAGAGGAGAGGAAGGGTAGCTGTATAGTTGAGTTAATGGAAGAGGATTAACCTCTGAGAGGAGGGGAAGGGTAGCTGTATAGTTGAGTTAATGGGAGAGGATTAACCTCTGAGAGGAGAGGAAGGGTAGCTGTATAGTTGAGTTAATGGGAGAAGATAAACCTCTGAGAGGAGAGGAAGGGTAGCTGTATAGTTGAGTTAATGGGAGAAGATAAACCTCTGAGAGGAAGGGAAGGGTAGCTGTATAGTTGAGTTAATGGGAGAAGATAAACCTCTGAGAGGAGAGGAAGGGTAGCTGTATAGTTGAGTTAATGGGAGAGGATAAACCTCTGAGAGGAGAAAAAGGGTAGATCAACCAGTAGGACCATCAATGAGACGTAATCTGGTATACATCAACCAGTAGGACCACCAATGAGACGTAATCTGGTATACATCAACCAGTAGGACCATCAATGAGACGTAATCTGGTATACATCAACCAGTAGGACCATCAATGAGACGTAATCTGGTATATATCTACCAGTAGGACCACCAATGAGACGTAATCTGGTATACATCAACCAGTAGGACCACCAATGAGACGTAATCTGGTATACATCAACCAGTAGGACCACCAATGAGATGTAATCTGGTATACATCAACCAGTAGGACCATCAATGAGACGTAATCTGGTATACATCAACCAGTAGGACCACCAATGAGACGTAATCTGGTATACATCAACCAGTAGGACCACCAATGAGACGTAATCTGGTATACATCAACCAGTAGGACCACCAATGAGACGTAATCTGGTATACATCAACCAGTAGGACCACCAATGAGACGTAATCTGGTATACATCAACCAGTAGGACCACCAATGAGATGTAATCTGGTATACATCAACCAGTAGGACCACCAATGAGACGTAATCTGGTATATATCTACCAGTAGGACCACCAATGAGACGTAATCTGGTATATATCAACCAGTAGGACCACCAATGAGATGTAATCTGGTATACATCAACCAGTAGGACCACCAATGAGACGTAATCTGGCATATATCTACCAGTAGGACCACCAATGAGACGTAATCTGGTATATATCTACCAGTAGGACCACCAATGAGATGTAATCTGGTATATATCTACCAGTAGGACCACCAATGAGACGTAATCTGGTATATATCAACCAGTAGGACCACCAATGAGACGTAATCTGGTATACATCAACCAGTAGGACCACCAATGAGATGTAATCTGGTATATATCTACCAGTAGGACCACCAATGAGATGTAATCTGGTATACATCAACCAGTAGGACCACCAATGAGATGTAATCTGGTATATATCTACCAGTAGGACCACCAATGAGATGTAATCTGGTATATATCTACCAGTAGGACCACCAATGAGACGTAATCTGGTATACATCAACCAGTAGGACCACCAATGAGACGTAATCTGGTATACATCAACCAGTAGGACCACCAATGAGACGTAATCTGGTATATATCTACCAGTAGGACCACCAATGAGACGTAATCTGGTATATATCTACCAGTAGGACCACCAATGAGATGTAATCTGGTATATATCTACCAGTAGGACCACCAATGAGACGTAATCTGGTATATATCTACCAGTAGGACCACCAATGAGACGTAATCTGGTATATATCTACCAGTAGGACCACCAATGAGACGTAATCTGGTATATATCAACCAGTAGGACCACCAATGAGGCGTAATCTGGTATATATCTACCAGTAGGACCATCAATGAGACGTAATATGGTATATATCTACCAGTAGGACCATCAATGAGACGTAATCTGGTATACATCAACCAGTAGGACCACCAATGAGACGTAATCTGGTATATATCTACCAGTAGGACCATCAATGAGACGTAATCTGGTATATATCTACCAGTAGGACCATCAATGAGACGTAATCTGGTATACATCAACCAGTAGGACCATCAATGAGACGTAATCTGGTATATATCAACCAGTAGGACCATCAATGAGACGTAATCTGGTATACATCAACCAGTAGGACCATCAATGAGACGTAATCTGGTATACATCAACCAGTAGGACCATCAATGAGACGTAATCTGGTATATATCTACCAGTAGGACCACCAATGAGACGTAATCTGGTATACATCAACCAGTAGGACCACCAATGAGACGTAATCTGGTATACATCAACCAGTAGGACCACCAATGAGACGTAATCTGGTATACATCAACCAGTAGGACCACCAATGAGACGTAATCTGGTATATATCTACCAGTAGGACCACCAATGAGATGTAATCTGGTATATATCTACCAGTAGGACCACCAATGAGACGTAATCTGGTATACATCAACCAGTAGGACCACCAATGAGACGTAATCTGGTATACATCAACCAGTAGGACCACCAATGAGATGTAATCTGGTATACATCAACCAGTAGGACCACCAATGAGACGTAATCTGGTATATATCTACCAGTAGGACCACCAATGAGACGTAATCTGGTATATATCAACCAGTAGGACCACCAATGAGACGTAATCTGGTATATATCTACCAGTAGGACCATCAATGAGACGTAATATGGTATATATCAACCAGTAGGACCACCAATGAGACGTAATCTGGTATATATCAACCAGTAGGACCACCAATGAGATGTAATCTGGTATACATCAACCAGTAGGACCACCAATGAGACGTAATCTGGCATATATCTACCAGTAGGACCACCAATGAGACGTAATCTGGTATATATCTACCAGTAGGACCACCAATGAGATGTAATCTGGTATATATCTACCAGTAGGACCACGAATGAGACGTAATCTGGTATATATCAACCAGTAGGACCACCAATGAGACGTAATCTGGTATACATCAACCAGTAGGACCACCAATGAGATGTAATCTGGTATATATCTACCAGTAGGACCACCAATGAGATGTAATCTGGTATACATCAACCAGTAGGACCACCAATGAGATGTAATCTGGTATATATCTACCAGTAGGACCACCAATGAGATGTAATCTGGTATATATCTACCAGTAGGACCACCAATGAGACGTAATCTGGTGTAGGACCACCAATGAGATGTAATCTGGTATACATCAACCAGTAGGACCACCAATGAGACGTAATCTGGTATATATCTACCAGTAGGACCACCAATGAGACGTAATCTGGTATATATCTACCAGTAGGACCACCAATGAGATGTAATCTGGTATATATCTACCAGTAGGACCACCAATGAGACGTAATCTGGTATATATCTACCAGTAGGACCACCAATGAGACGTAATCTGGTATATATCTACCAGTAGGACCACCAATGAGACGTAATCTGGTATATATCAACCAGTAGGACCACCAATGAGACGTAATCTGGTATATATCTACCAGTAGGACCATCAATGAGACGTAATATGGTATATATCTACCAGTAGGACCATCAATGAGACGTAATCTGGTATACATCAACCAGTAGGACCACCAATGAGACGTAATCTGGTATATATCTACCAGTAGGACCATCAATGAGACGTAATCTGGTATATATCTACCAGTAGGACCATCAATGAGACGTAATCTGGTATACATCAACCAGTAGGACCATCAATGAGACGTAATCTGGTATATATCAACCAGTAGGACCATCAATGAGACGTAATCTGGTATACATCAACCAGTAGGACCATCAATGAGACGTAATCTGGTATACATCAACCAGTAGGACCATCAATGAGACGTAATCTGGTATATATCTACCAGTAGGACCACCAATGGGATGTAATCTGGTATACATCAACCAGTAGGACCACCAATGAGATGTAATCTGGTATACATCAACCAGTAGGACCATCAATGAGACGTAATCTGGTATATATCTACCAGTAGGACCACCAATGAGACGTAATCTGGTATACATCAACCAGTAGGACCACCAATGAGACGTAATCTGGTATACATCAACCAGTAGGACCACCAATGAGACGTAATCTGGTATACATCAACCAGTAGGACCACCAATGAGACGTAATCTGGTATATATCTACCAGTAGGACCACCAATGAGATGTAATCTGGTATATATCTACCAGTAGGACCACCAATGAGACGTAATCTGGTATACATCAACCAGTAGGACCACCAATGAGACGTAATCTGGTATACATCAACCAGTAGGACCACCAATGAGATGTAATCTGGTATACATCAACCAGTAGGACCACCAATGAGACGTAATCTGGTATATATCTACCAGTAGGACCACCAATGAGACGTAATCTGGTATATATCAACCAGTAGGACCACCAATGAGACGTAATCTGGTATATATCTACCAGTAGGACCATCAATGAGACGTAATATGGTATATATCTACCAGTAGGACCATCAATGAGACGTAATCTGGTATACATCAACCAGTAGGACCACCAATGAGACGTAATCTGGTATATATCTACCAGTAGGACCATCAATGAGACGTAATCTGGTATATATCTACCAGTAGGACCATCAATGAGACGTAATCTGGTATACATCAACCAGTAGGACCATCAATGAGACGTAATCTGGTATATATCTACCAGTAGGACCACCAATGGGATGTAATCTGGTATACATCAACCAGTAGGACCATCAATGAGACGTAATCTGGTATACATCAACCAGTAGGACCATCAATGAGACGTAATCTGGTATACATCAACCAGTAGGACCATCAATGAGACGTAATCTGGTATATATCTACCAGTAGGACCACCAATGGGATGTAATCTGGTATACATCAACCAGTAGGACCACCAATGAGATGTAATCTGGTATACATCAACCAGTAGGACCATCAATGAGACGTAATCTGGTATATATCTACCAGTAGGACCACCAATGAGACGTAATCTGGTATACATCAACCAGTAGGACCACCAATGAGACGTAATCTGGTATACATCAACCAGTAGGACCACCAATGAGACGTAATCTGGTATACATCAACCAGTAGGACCACCAATGAGACGTAATCTGGTATATATCTACCAGTAGGACCACCATGTATGCTTTTGCATACAGTACCTCAGTGATGGCTTGATGATCGCTCATCGATGCATCTCCTGCAGACGGACACAGACCACAGCATATGGGTTCTAACTAGAGGTCGACCGATTATGATTTTTCAACGCGGATACCGATACCGATTATTGGAGAATTAAAAAAAAAAAGCGATTTGGATTAATCGGCTGATATTTATTGTTATTTTTGCAATAATGACAATTACAACAATATTGAATGAACAATGGACACTTTTGTTTTAACTTCATATAATACATAAATAAAATCCATTTAGTCTCAAATAAAATAATGAAACATGTTCAATTTGGTTTAAATAATACAAAAACACAGTGTTGGAGAAAAAAGTAAAAGTGCAATATGTGTCATGTAAAAAAGCTCATGTTTAAGTTCCTTGCTCAGAACATGAGAACAAATGCTGTTGTTTCCTTTTAACACGAATCTTCAATATTCCCAGTTAAGAAGTTTTAGGTTGTAGTTATTATATGAATTATAGGACTATTTCTCTCTATACCATTTGTATCATATTTGTACTTCATATTCCTTTTGACTATTGGATGTTCTTATAGGCACTGTAGTATTGCCAGCCTAATCTCAGGAGTTTATAGGCTTGAAGTCATAAACAGCGCTGTGCTTCAAGCATTGCTAAGAGCTGCTGGCAAACGCAGTAAAATGCTGTTTGAATGAATGCTTACGAGCCTGCTGCTGCCTACCACCGCTCAGTCATACTGCTCTATGAAATATTAAATCATAGACTTAATTATAATATAATAAACACACAGAAATACGAGCCTTAGGCCATTAATATGGTCAAATCTGGAAACAATCATTTCAAAAACAAAACATTTATTCTTTCAGTGAAATACGGAACCATTCCGTATTTTATCTAACGGGTGGCATCCATAAGTCAAAATATTCCTGTTACATTGTACAACCTTAAATGTTATTTCATAATTATGTAAATTTCGGGCAAATGAATTACGTTTTTTGTTAGGAAGAAATGGTCTTCACAGAGTTCGCAACGTGCCAGGCGGCCCAAACTGCTGCATATACCCTGACTCTGCTTGCACTGAACGCAAGAGAAGTGACACAATTTGCCTAGTTAATATAGCCTGCTAACATGCATTTCATTTAACTAAATATGCAAGTTTCAAAAAATATACTTCTGTGTATTGATTTTAAGAAATGCGTTGATTTTTATGGTTTGGTACATTTGTGCATTGATTGTTTTTTTTTCGCGAATGTGCTTTTGTTAAATCATCACCCGTTTGGCGAAGTTGAAGTAGGCTGAGATTTGATGATAAATGAACAGGCACCGCATTGATTATATGCAACGCAGGACAAGCTAGATAACCTAGTAGTATCATCAATCATGTGCAGTTAACTAGTGATTATGTGAAGATTGATTGTTTTTTCATAAGGTAAGTTTAATGCTAGCTAGCAACTTATCCTTGGCTCATTGCAGCCACGAGGTCCCTTTTTAACGCTGCACTCGCGTAACAGGTGGTCAAGCCTGCCACGAGGTCTCTTTTTAACGCTGCACTCGCGTAACAGGTGGTCAAGCCTGCCACGAGGTCTCTTTTTAACGCTGCACTCGCGTAACATGCGGTCAAGCCTGCCACGAGGTCTCTTTTTAACGCTGCACTCGCGTAACAGGTGGTCAAGCCTGCCACGAGGTCTCTTTTTAACGCTGCACTCGCGTAACACGCGGTCAAGCCTGCTATGAGGTCCCTTTTTAACACTGCACTCACGTAACACGCGGTCAAGCCTGCCACGAGGTCCCTTTTTAACGCTGCACTCACATAACACGCGGTCAAGCCTGCTACGAGGTCTCCTCGTGGATTGCAATGTAATCGGCGACCAAAAAGGCGGATTACCTGCCATGCCCTGACCTTAGTATTCTTTGTTTTTCTTTATTATTTTGGTTAGGTCAGGGTGTGACGAGGGTGGTATGTGTGTTTTTGTCTCATCTAGTGTTTTTGTTTGTCTAGGTGTGTGTCTAGTCTAGACATATTGTAGGTCTATGGTAGCCTGGATTGGTTCACAATCGGAGGCAGCTGTTTATCGTTGTCTCTGATTGGGGATCCTACTTAGGTTGCCATTTTCCAGTTTGGTTTGTGGGTTATTGTCTATGTGATGTTGCATGTTTGCACTCAGTGTTGATAGCGGTCACGTTCGTCTTGTTATTTTGTTTGTTTGTTTTGTGTACTCTGTGTTAATTGGTCTTACATTAAAAGTATGTATTATGCGCTTTGGTCTCCTCACTACGATGATCGTGACATTACCGATGGTTATAAAAACTTGAGATCGTCTCTAATTAATCGGCCATGCCGATGACAGTAGTACAGCTAGACAAAGAGGAAGAAAATGCTATTCGTCCCCCTTGAACTTTGCGACCTTTTGCCACATTTCAGGCTTCAAACATAAAGATATAAAACTGTATTTTTTTTTGAGGAATCAACATCAAGTGGGACACAATCATGAAGTGGAACGACATTTATTGGATATTTCAAACTTTTTTAACAAATCAAAAACTGAAAAATTGGGCGTGCAAAATTATTCAGCCCCCTTAAGTTAATACTTTGTAGCGCCACCTTTTGCTGCGATTACAGCTGTAAGTCGCTTGGGGTATGTCTCTATCAATTTTGCACATCGAGAGACTGAATTTTTTTCCCATTCCTCCTTGCAAAACAGTTGAGCTCAGTGAGGTTGGATGGAGAGCATTTGTGAACAGCAGTTTTCAGTTCTTTCCACAGATTCTCGATTGGATTCAGGTCTGGACTTTGACTTGGCCATTCTAACACCTGGATATGTTTATTTTTGAACCATTCCATTGTAGATTTTGCTTTATGTTTTGGATCATTGTCTTGTTGGAAGACAAATCTCCGTCCCAGTCTCAGGTCTTTTGCAGACTCCATCAGGTTTTCTTCCAGAATGGTCCTGTATTTGGCTCCATCCATCTTCCCATCAATTTTAACCATTTTCCCTGTCCCTGCTGAAGAAAAGCAGGCCCAAACCATGATGCTGCCACCACCATGTTTGACAGTGGGAATGGTGTGTTCAGGGTGATGAGCTGTGTTGCTTTACGCCAAACATAACGTTTTGCATTGTTGCCAAAAAGTTCAATTTTGGTTTCATCTGACCAGAGCACCTTCTTCCACATGTTTGGTGTGTCTCCCAGGTGGCTTGTGGCAAACTTTAAACAACACTTTTTATGGATATCTTTAAGAAATGGCTTTCTTCTTGCCACTCTTCCATAAAGGCCAGATTTGTGCAATATACGACTGATTGTTGTCCTATGGACAGAGTCTCCCACCTCAGCTGTATATCTCTGCAGTTCATCCAGAGTGATCATGGGCCTCTTGGCTGCATCTCTGATCAGTCTTCTCCTTGTATGAGCTGAAAGTTTAGAGGGCCAGGTCTTGGTAGATTTGCAGTGGTCTGATACTCCTTCCATTTCAATATTATCGCTTGCACAGTGCTCCTTGGGATGTTTAAAGCTTGGGAAATCTTTTGTATCCAAATCCGGCTTTAAACTTCTTCACAACAGTATCTCGGCAGTATCTCTGCCTGGTGTGTTCCTTGTTCTTCATGATGCTCTCTGCGCTTTTAACAGACCTCTGAGACTATCACAGTGCAGGTGCATTTATACGGAGACTTGATTACACACAGGTGGATTGTATTTATCATCATTAGTCATTTAGGTCTACATTGGATCATTCAGAGATCCTCACTGAACTTCTGGAGAGAGTTTGCTGCACTGAAAGTAAAGGGGCTGAATAATTTTGCACGCCCAATTTTTCAGTTTTGGATTTGTTAAAAAAGTTTGAAATATCCAATAAATGTCGTTCCACTTCATGATTGTGTCCCACTTGTTGTTGATTCTTCACAAAAAAATACAGTTTTATATCTTTATGTTTGAAGCCTGAAATGTGGCAAAAGGTTGCAAAGTTCAAGGGGGCCGAATACTTTCGCAAGGCACTGTATATAGACTCTCTTTTTTTCTTCTTTCTGCTGTGTTATTGACTTGTTAATCGTTTACTCCATGTGTAACTCTGTGTTGCTGTCTGTTCACACTGCTATGCTTTATCTTGGCCAGGTCGCAGTTGTAAATGAGAACTTGTTCTCAACTAGCCTACCTGGTTAAATAAGGGTGTTCTCAACTAGCCTACCTGGTTAAATAAAGGTGTTCTCAACTAGCCTACCTGGTTAAATAAAGGTGTTCTCAACTAGCCTACCTGGTTAAATAAAGGTGAAATAAATAAATAAAACATAATCAACTAATCATCAAGCTATGATCATTTCAATCAGCTGTGTAATGTAGGGGTAGAAAAAAAAAGTGCACAATTTTGGGGTCCCGAGGACCTAGTTTGGGAAATGCTGGGCTAGTGGTCACTAAAGCATGTTATTACTATCTCTAATGCTCATAGGGCCAAAAGTAGGCTCATGGAAAGAAAATGAATTTTAGTCAATATTTAGTCTTACGATTTTCCTTCCCTCACCACTGCACAGCTCCTATTCTCCCATGTCCCTATCCTCCCATGTCCCTATTCTCCCATGTTCCTATTCTCCCATGTTCCTATCCTCCCATGTCCCTATCCTCCCATGCTCCTATTCTCCCATGTTCCTATTCTCCCATGCTCCTATTCTCCCATGCTCCTATTCTCCCATGCTCCTATTCTCCCATGCTCCTATTCTCCCATGTCCCTATTCTCCCATGTTCCTATTCTCCCATGTCCCTATTCTCCCATGTCCCTATCCTCCCATGCTCCTATTCTCCCATGCTCCTATTCTCCCATGTTCCTATTCTCCCATGTTCCTATCCTCCCATGTCCCTATTCTCCCATGTCCCTATCCTCCCATGCTCCTATTCTCCCATGTTCCTATTCTCCCATGCTCCTATCCTCCCATGTTCCTATCCTCCCATGTTCCTATCCTCCCATGTTCCTATTCTCCCATGTTCCTATCCTCCCATGTCCCTATCCTCCCATGTTCCTATTCTCCCATGCTCCTATTCTCCCATGTTCCTATTCTCCCATGTCCCTATCCTCCCATGTCCCTATCCTCCCATGCTCCTATTCTCCCATGCACCTATTCTCCCATGCTCCTATTCTCCCATGCTCCTATTCTCTCATGTTCCTATCCTCCCATGCTCCAATTCTCCCATGCTCCTATTCTCCCATGTCCCTATTCTCCCATGCTCCTATCCTCCCATGTCCCTATCCTCCCATGCTCCTATTCTCCCATGCTCCTATTCTCCCATGTCCCTATTCTCCCATGCTCCTATTCTCCCATGTCCCTATTCTCTCATGTTCCTATCCTCCCATGCTCCTATTCTCCCATGCTCCTATTTTCCCATGTCCCTATCCTCCCATGTCCCTATTCTCCCATGTCCCTATTCTCCCATGCTCCTATTCTCCCATGTCCCTATTCTCCCATGTTCCTATTCTCCCATGTTCCTATCCTCCCATGTTCCTATCCTCCCATGCTCCTATTCTCCCATGTTCCTATTCTCCCATGTCCCTATTCTCCCATGTTCCTATTCTCCCATGTTCCTATCCTCCCATGTTCCTATCCTCCCATGCTCCTATTCTCCCATGCTCCTATTCTCCCATGTCCCTATTCTCCCATGCTCCTATTCTCCCATGTCCCTATTCTCCCATGCTCCTATTCTCCCATGTCCCTATTCTCCCATGCTCCTATTCTCCCATGTCCCTATTCTCCCATGCTCCTATTCTCCCATGTCCCTATCCTCCCATGTTCCTATCCTCCCATGCTCCTATTCTCCCATGCTCCTATTCTCCCATGTCCCTATTCTCCCATGCTCCTATTCTCCCATGTCCCTATTCTCCCATGCTCCTATTCTCCCATGTCCCTATTCTCTCATGTTCCTATCCTCCCATGCTCCTATCCTCCCATGTTCCTATTCTCCCATGTCCCTATTCTCCCATGCTCCTATTCTCCCATGTTCCTATTCTCCCATGTCCCTATTCTCCCATGTTCCTATCCTCCCATGTCCCTATCCTCCCATGCTCCTATCCTCCCATGTCCCTATCCTCCCATGTCCCTATCCTCCCATGTTCCTATCCTCCCATGTCCCTATTCTCCCATGTCCCTATCCTCCCATGTTCCTATCCTCCCATGTCCCTATTCTCCCATGCTCCTATTCTCCCATGTTCCTATCCTCCCATGTTCCTATTCTCCCATGTTCCTATCCTCCCATGTCCCTATTCTCCCATGTCCCTATCCTCCCATGTCCCTATCCTCCCATGCTCCTATTCTCCCATGTTCCTATCCTCCCATGTCCCTATTCTCCCATGTCCCTATTCTCCCATGTCCCTATTCTCCCATGTCCCTATCCTCCCATGTCCCTATCCTCCCATGTCCCTATCCTCCCATGTCCCTATTCTCCCATGTCCCTATCCTCCCATGTCCCTATCCTCCCATGTCCCTATCCTCCCATGTCCCTATCCTCCCATGTCCCTATCCTCCCATGCTCCTATTCTCCCATGTCCCTATCCTCCCATGTCCCTATCCTCCCATGCTCCTATTCTCCCATGTTCCTATCCTCCCATGTCCCTATCCTCCCATGTCCCTATCCTCCCATGTCCCTATTCTCCCATGTCCCTATCCTCCCATGTCCCTATCCTCCCATGTCCCTATTCTCCCATGTCCCTATCCTCCCATGTCCCTATCCTCCCATGTCCCTATCCTCCCATGTCCCTATCCTCCCATGCTCCTATTCTCCCATGTCCCTATCCTCCCATGTCCCTATCCTCCCATGCTCCTATCCTCCCATGCTCCTATTCTCCCATGTCCCTATCCTCCCATGTCCCTATCCTCCCATGTCCCTATCCTCCCATGCTCCTATTCTCCCATGTTCCTATCCTCCCATGTCCCTATCCTCCCATGTCCCTATCCTCTCATGTCCCTATCCTCCCATGTCCCTATCCTCTCATGTCCCTATCCTCCCATGTCCCTATCCTCCCATGCTCCTATTCTCCCATGTTCCTATCCTCCCATGTCCCTATCCTCCCATGTCCCTATCCTCTCATGTCCCTATCCTCCCATGTCCCTATCCTCCCATGTCCCTATCCTCCCATGTTCCTATAACGCTGCTACTCATTCATTTACTATGAGCCTGTTTACTGTATCTGTTAATGTCTGTTGTATCTGTTCATGTTGGTTTTATCTGTTCATGTCTGTTGTATCTGTTCATGTCTGTTGTATGTGTTCATGTTTATTGTATCTGTTCATGTCTGTTGTATCTGTTCATGTCTGTTGTATCTGTTCATGTCTGTTGTATCTGTTCATGTCTGGTTGTATCTGTTCATGTCTGTTGTATCTGTTCATGTTGGTTTTGTTACAGTATTTTCTTTGGATTCTGCAGCAAAATCATTTCCTCCCCCGGATGATACTGTTTTAGTAAAGTCTCTGTTGTTCCTTTGTTGATAACAGTACCAGCGAGATGTCTAAACACAGTTTGTTTCCTTTCTGTTTACAAAGCTAGGCGCCTGAGTAGCTTAGCGCTGTAGATTTAGTGACTTAGCTAACGTAGATCTGTAGATTTAGTGACTTAGCTAACGTAGATCTGTCGATTTAGTGACTTAGCTAACGTAGATCTGTAGATTTAGTGACTTAGCTAACGTAGATCTGTAGATTTAGTGACTTAGCTAACGTAGATCTGTCGATTTAGTGACTTAGCTAACGTAGATCTGTAGATTTAGTGACTTAGCTAACGTAGATCTGTCGATTTAGTGACTTAGCTAACGTAGATCTGTAGATTTGTGTGTCGGTGTGTTTCTCACCCTGTGTGTGTCGGGTGTGTGTTTCTCACCCTGTGTGTGTCGGGTGTGTTTCTCACACTGTGTGTGTGTGTCGGTTGTGTGTTTCTCACCCTGTGTGTGTCGGGTGTGTGTTTCTCACACTGTGTGTGTGTGTCGGGTGTGTGTTTCTCACACTGTGTGTGTGTGTCGGTTGTGTGTTTCTCACCCTGTATGTGCCCATGTGTGTTTCAGGTGTACACAGCGTCGGGCCCCAATGGAACCACAGGGAAGACCTTTAAAGTTCACCTCCAGCTCTGGGATACAGCTGGACAGGAGAGGTACTGGAACTGCATCCTAATGCATTTACATGTAGCTCATAAAATGTTACAAAATGTGTCTATAATGCATTATAAAGATAGGGTATTCCTACGACCACCCGGTCTTACCTGAGCTCCGCTTAACATGAAATCATGGATGAAAACCACTGCTGCCATTCAGTTTTGTAGCTTGATGTTTTGTTTAACTACTGTACATCTCAAGCTCTCACAACGGTATCACTCCCCACTTACCTTGTGAGAATGACCCTTGTTGTTCTGCAAGGCCGTAACAAGCCTTAACAAGCCTTAACAGGTCTTAACAAGCCTTAACAATGAGGCGTCTTCACAGCGTCTTAACAAGCCTTAACAATGAGGCGTCTTCACAGCATCTTAACAAGCCTTAACAATGAGGCGTCTTCACAGCATCTCAACAAGCCTATTTATATAGAGTATAGAGAGTTATTATATAGTTATATAGAGTTATTTACCCAGTCAGATATAGAGGGGTTATTTACCCAGTCAGATATAGAGGAGTTATTTACCCAGTCAGATATAGAGGGGTTATTACCCAGTCAGATATAGAGGAGTTATTAACCCAGTCAGATATAGAGGAGTTATTTACCCAGTCAGATATAGAGGAGATATTTACCCAGTCAGATATAGAGGGGTTATTAACCAGTCAGATATAGAGGGGTTATTACCCAGTCAGATATAGAGGAGTTATTTACCCAGTCAGAAATAGAGGAGTTATTTACCCAGTCAGATATAGAGGAGTTATTAACCCAGTCAGAGGGGTTATTTACCCAGTCAGATATAGAGGGGTTATTAACCCAGTCAGAGGGGTTATTGACCCAGTCAGATATAGAGGGGTTATTTACCCAGTCAGATATAGAGGAGTTATTAACCCAGTCAGATATAGAGGAGTTATTAACCCAGTCAGAGGGGTTATTTACCCAGTCAGATATAGAGGAGATATTTACCCAGTCAGATATAGAGGAGTTATTTACCCAGTCAGATATAGAGGGGTTATTTACCCAGTTAGATATAGAGGAGTTATTTACCCAGTCAGAGGGGTTATTGACCCAGTCAGATATAGAGGGGTTATTTACCCAGTCAGATATAGAGGGGTTATTACCCAGTCAGATATAGAGGAGTTATTAACCCAGTCAGAAATAGAGGAGTTATTTACCCAGTCAGATATAGAGGAGTTATTAACCCAGTCAGATATAGAGGGGTTATTAACCCAGTCAGAGGGGTTATTTACCCAGTCAGATATAGAGGGGTTATTTACCCAGTCAGTTATTTACCCAGTCAGATATAGAGGAGATATTTACCCAGTCAGATATAGAGGAGTTATTTACCCAGTCAGATATACAGGGGTTATTTACCCAGTCAGATATAGAGGAGTTATTTACCCAGTCAGAGGGGTTATTGACCCAGTCAGATATAGAGGAGTTATTAACCCAGTCAGATATAGAGGGGTTATTTACCCAGTCAGATATAGAGGGGTTATTTACCCAGTCAGTTATTTACCCAGTCAGATATAGTGGAGATATTTACCCAGTCAGATATAGAGGGGTTATTTACCCAGTCAGATATAGAGGAGATATTTACCCAGTCAGATATAGAGGAGTTATTTACCCAGTCAGATATAGAGGAGTTATTTACCCAGTCAGAGGGGTTATTGACCCAGTCGGATATAGAGGAGTTATTAACCCAGTCAGATATAGAGGGGTTATTGACCCAGTCAGATATAGAGGTGTTATTTACCCAGTCAGATATAGAGGGGTTATTTACCCAGTCAGATATAGAGGGGTTATTTACCCAGTCAGATATAGAGGGGTTATTTACCCAGTCAGATATAGAGGGGTTATTTACCCAGTCAGATATAGAGGAGATATTTACCCAGTCAGATATAGAGGGGTTATTTACCCAGTCAGATATAGAGGAGTTATTAACCCAGTCAGATATAGAGGGGTTATTTACCCAGTCAGATATAGAGGAGTTATTAACCCAGTCAGATATAGAGGGGTTATTAACCCAGTCAGATATAGAGGGGTTATTTACCCAGTCAGAGGAGTTATTTACCCAGTCAGATATAGAGGAGTTATTAACCCAGTCAGATATAGAGGAGTTATTAACCCAGTCAGATATAGAGGGGTTATTAACCCAGACAGATATAGAGGGGTTATTTAGCTAGTCAGATAGTGTAGAGACAAGAGGGATTTAGTCCAATTGTATGCAGTCCCTTTTCCTTTCTTTCTGTGCCACCAAATGTTTGCATATAGACGACTGGTAGTGTTACAAGGGCCACGTTTGATTGCAAAATGTTCTCAAACGTTCCAAAAACATTGCGTCCTGCTGAACACGCCCCCGGTTGTTAGTTATAGCTGGCTAATGAGGTAACGTGACTGAACAAAGGTGGAGCCTAAACAAATGGTTAACCGTCTGGTTTGTAAGTAGTATAGTTTTAGAAGAACACGCGATATGCTTGATGAATGTAAAATGCGGCCCGCCAATGCACGATAGAAGAAAAAAAAACGTAGCGCTGGTCTTCTGGGTCATATCGTTTGAACCGTAATATTTCAAGCCGTTTTCTCGGAGGAAAAGAGTGAGACTTAGCTACGTTGGTTACAGAACCTGGCTATGAAATGCAGTGAGGAAAGTGGGAGGGTTTGAACAAGACTACAAATTCTAAGACGGCCTATTTTTCTATACTCAAGAGAGAGAAAAACACGTAGCTAGACTGTTGATTTAATATTAAATTCAATGCTGCTATTGTTTTTAATTTCTGATAGCAGCTTGTGTTTCTTAACCAGCAAAGGGTAGGAAACTAGAAAGGCTGGTGGTGACTGGTTCGCTACGGGGAAGCAAGAGAGTCGCCTGCGCGATGTGTATAATCGGAGCCGGAGCGAAGCCTGTCTAACCAGCAGCTCACCAGCTGATGTCGACTGTGTGTGCAGGGTGAGGCGTCCACTGCTGAACAGAACAGCGCTGCGCATCAGTGCTGATTATATTAATTGTGCTTATCACGGAAAAGCTCTCAATATCTCCAAAAAAAACCTTGTCCAGTCCACTTCTAGTCAGATTTTAGTCAGAGATCATTTTGTCTCGTTTTAGTCAACTTTGAAATTAAAAATATTTTTCGATTAGTTCTAGTTTTATTTAGTCAGTTAAACTATCGGCAATTGCCACTGAAAAATAGGTGTTTTACGAATATTTGTGTCACTATTGTTGTTGACAAAATTAACACCGGCTCAATTCCCTTGAACCTCCTCTCAGACAACTGATGGTTCTGGGCTCTGGTCTAAAGTAGTGCACTATATAGGGAATAGGGTTCCTAAGGGCTCTGGTCTAAAGTAGTGCACTATATAGGGAATAGGGTTCCATAGGGCTCTGGTCTAAAGTAGTGCACTATATAGGGAATAGGGTTCCATAGGGCTCTGGTCTAAAGTGGTGCACTATATAGGGAATAGGGTTCCATGGGGCTCTGGTCTAAAGTGGTGCACTATGTAGGGAATAGGGTTCCATAGGGCTCTGGTCTAAAGTAGTGCACTATATAGGGAATAGGGTTCCATAGGGCTCTGGTCTAAAGTAGTGCACTATATAGGGAATAGGGTTCCATAGGGCTCTGGTCTAAAGTAGTGCACTATATAGGGAATAGGGTTCCATAGGGCTCTGGTCTAAAGTACTGTAAGAAGTGTTCTGCTATCAGAGACAATAAACACACTGGGAGGCAGCGGTTGATTCAAGGCTGCCAGTCCATTTATCAAGCTTTGACTGATAGTTTGATGACTCATCAGTATGTATTATGTAATGTTTATGTTACACACGAACACACACACACACATCAACTCATTTCATTTCTGGCCGGGCCTTCTCTCTGCCAGAATGAGATTGCAATTCTCTAAATTGAAAGATCATAACGAATTTGTGCCTTGAATCACTTTGCAGAGCTGGATGCCCCACTGGCAATCTTGGTAATGTATCAGACACTAAATTAATGTACTGTCACCATTGACAGAGATATATTCAGAATAAGTGACACGTGAGGAAATCGAAACCACAACTCTGATGTCGCTATCACTCAATCAAATAAATCAAATTGATTTATAATGCCCTTCTTACATCAGCTGCACAGAAACCCATTGAACTGTCGCCATCACCATTCTCAAACCTTCTCTAAGCCAGTGCTCGGCTGATTGGTGTCCCACGTTTCCCCAGCCCTAACTAACAAACCTGGTAAAATAGTGGTATTTTAAACTGGAGACCTATGTCACCATCCCCATCTATCACCATCTATGGAACCCTATTCCCTACATAGTGCACTACTTTAGACCAGAGCCCTATAGAACCCTATTCCCTATATAGTGCACTACTTTAGACCAGAGCCCTATGGAACCCTATTCCCTATATAGTGCACTACTTTAGACCAGAGCCCTATGGAACCCTATTCCCTACATAGTGCACTACTTTAGACCAGAGCCCTATGGAACCCTATTCCCTATATAGTGCACTACTTTAGACCAGAGCCCTATGGAACCCTATTCCCTATATAGTGCACTACTTTAGACCAGAGCCCTATGGAACCCTATTCCCTACATAGTGCACCACTTTAGACCAGAGCCCTATGGAACCCTATTCCCTATACATAGTGCACTACTTTAGACCAGAGCCCTATGGAACCCTATTCCCTATATAGTGCACTACTTTAGACCAGAGCCCTATGGAACCCTATTCCCTACATAGTGCACTACTTTAGACCAGAGCCCTATGGAACCCTATTCCCTATACATAGTGCACTACTTTAGACCAGAAGCCCTATAGAACCCTATTCCCTACATAGTGCACTACTTTAGACCAGAGCCCTATGGAACCCTATTCCCTACATAGTGCACTACTTTAGACCAGAGCCCTATGGAACCCTATTCCCTATACATAGTGCACTACTTTAGACCAGAAGCCCTATAGAACCCTATTCCCTATATAGTGCACTACTTTAGACCAGAGCCCTATGGAACCCTATTCCCTACATAGTGCACTACTTTAGACCAGAGCCCTATGGAACCCTATTCCCTACATAGTGCACTACTTTAGACCAGAGCCCTATGGAACCCTATTCCCTATATAGTGCACTACTTTAGACCAGAGCCCTATGGAACCCTATTCCCTATATAGTGCACTACTTTAGACCAGAGCCCTATGGAACCCTATTCCCTATATAGTGCACTACTTTAGACCAGAGCCCTATTGAACCCTATTCCCTATATAGTGCACTACTTTAGACCAGAGCCCTATGGAACCCTATTCCCTACATAGTGCACTACTTTAGACCAGAGCCCTATGGAACCCTATTCCCTACATAGTGCACTACTTTAGACCAGAGCCCTATGGAACCCTATTCCCTACATAGTGCACCACTTTAGACCAGAGCCCTATGGAACCCTATTCCCTACATAGTGCACTACTTTAGACCAGAGCCCTATGGAACCCTATTCCCTATATAGTGCACTACTTTAGACCAGAGCCCTATGGAACCCTATTCCCTACATAGTGCACTACTTTAGACCAGAGCCCTATGGAACCCTATTCCCTATATAGTGCACTACTTTAGACCAGAGCCCTATGGAACCCTATTCCCTATATAGTGCACTACTTTAGACCAGAGCCCTATGGAACCCTATTCCCTATATAGTGCACTACTTTAGACCAGAGCCCTATGGAACCCTATTCCCTATATAGTGCACTACTTTAGACCAGAGCCCTATGGAACCCTATTCCCTATATAGTGCACTACTTTAGACCAGAGCCCTATAGAACCCTATTCCCTATATAGTGCACTACTTTAGACCAGAGCCCTATAGAACCCTATTCCCTACATAGTGCACTACTTTAGACCAGAGCCCTATGGAACCCTATTCCCTATATAGTGCACTACTTTAGACCAGAGCCCTATGGAACCCTTTTCCCTACATAGTGCACTACTTTAGACCAGAGCCCTATGGAACCCTATTCCCTACATAGTGCACTACTTTAGACCAGAGCCCTATGGAACCCTATTCCCTACATAGTGCACTACTTTAGACCAGAGCCCTATAGAACCCTATTCCCTATACATAGTGCACTACTTTAGACCAGAGCCCTATGGAACCCTATTCCCTATATAGTGCACTACTTTAGACCAGAGCCCTATGGAACCCTATTCCCTACATAGTGCACTACTTTAGACCAGAGCCCTATGGAACCCTATTCCCTATATAGTGCACTACTTTAGACCAGAGCCCTATGGAACCCTATTCCCTACATAGTGCACTACTTTAGACCAGAGCCCTATGGAACCCTATTCCCTATATAGTGCACTACTTTAGACCAGAGCCCTATGGAACCCTATTCCCTATATAGTGCACTACTTTAGACCAGAGCCCTATGGAACCCTATTCCCTACATAGTGCACTACTTTAGACCAGAGCCCTATGGAACCCTATTCCCTATATAGTGCACTACTTTAGACCAGAGCCCTATGGAACCCTATTCCCTACATAGTGCACTACTTTAGACCAGAGCCCTATGGAACCCTATTCCCTATATAGTGCACTACTTTAGACCAGAGCCCTATGGAACCCTATTCCCTATATAGTGCACTACTTTAGACCAGAGCCCTATGGAACCCTATTCCCTATATAGTGCACTACTTTAGACCAGAGCCCTATGGAACCCTATTCCCTATATAGTGCACTACTTTAGACCAGAGCCCTATGGAACCCTATTCCCTATATAGTGCACTACTTTAGACCAGAGCCCTATAGAACCCTATTCCCTATATAGTGCACTACTTTAGACCAGAGCCCTATAGAACCCTATTCCCTACATAGTGCACTACTTTAGACCAGAGCCCTATGGAACCCTATTCCCTATATAGTGCACTACTTTAGACCAGAGCCCTATGGAACCCTATTCCCTATATAGTGCACTACTTTAGACCAGAGCCCTATAGAACCCTATTCCCTATATAGTGCACTACTTTAGACCAGAGCCCTATAGAACCCTATTCCCTACATAGTGCACTACTTTAGACCAGAGCCCTATGGAACCCTATTCCCTATATAGTGCACTACTTTAGACCAGAGCCCTATGGAACCCTATTCCCTACATAGTGCACTACTTTAGACCAGAGCCCTATGGAACCCTATTCCCTACATAGTGCACTACTTTAGACCAGAGCCCTATGGAACCCTATTCCCTACATAGTGCACTACTTTAGACCAGAGCCCTATAGAACCCTATTCCCTATACATAGTGCACTACTTTAGACCAGAGCCCTATGGAACCCTATTCCCTATATAGTGCTCTACTTTAAACCAGAGCCCTATGGAACCCTATTCCCTACATAGTGCACCACTTTAGACCAGAGCCCTATGGAACCCTATTCCCTATATAGTGCACTACTTTAGACCAGAGCCCTATAGAACCCTATTCCCTATATAGTGCACTACTTTAGACCAGAGCCCTATGGAACCCTATTCCCTATATAGTGCACTACTTTAGACCACAGCCCTATAGAACCCTATTCCCTATATAGTGCACTACTTTAGACCAGAGCCCTATGGAACCCTATTCCCTATATAGTGCACTACTTTAGACCAGAGCCCTATGGAACCCTATTCCCTATATAGTGCACTACTTTAGACCAGAGCCCTATGGAACCCTATTCCCTACATAGTGCACTACTTTAGACCAGAGCCCTATGGAACCCTATTCCCTATATAGTGCACTACTTTAGACCAGAGCCCTATGGAACCCTATTCCCTATACATAGTGCACTACTTTAGACCAGAGCCCTATGGAACCCTATTCCCTATATAGTGCTCTACTTTAGACCAGAGCCCTATGGAACCCTATTCCCTACATAGTGCACCACTTTAGACCAGAGCCCTATGGAACCCTATTCCCTATATAGTGCACTACTTTAGACCAGAGCCCTATAGAACCCTATTCCCTATATAGTGCACTACTTTAGACCAGAGCCCTATGGAACCCTATTCCCTATATAGTGCACTACTTTAGACCACAGCCCTATAGAACCCTATTCCCTATATAGTGCACTACTTTAGACCAGAGCCCTATGGAACCCTATTCCCTATATAGTGCACTACTTTAGACCAGAGCCCTATGGAACCCTATTCCCTATATAGTGCACTACTTTAGACCAGAGCCCTATGGAACCCTATTCCCTATATAGTGCACTACTTTAGACCAGAGCCATCCCGGTTGTAAATTGGAACGCCGTCTATAAATATCTGTTGTTGTCTCTCACCCCGTCCCAGGTTCAGGAGTCTGACCACAGCGTTCTTCAGAGATGCCATGGGCTTCCTGCTCATGTTTGACCTCACCAGCCAGCAGAGCTTTCTCAACGTCCGCAACTGGATGAGTATGTTGTGGTCTAGGTGCACACACACACACACACACACACACACACACACACACACACACACACACACACACACACACACACACACACACACACACACACACACACACACAGGCTTGAGTTAATATATGCACCATTTAGCAGACACATTTATTCAAGGCAATTTATGGGTGGATACATTTTTCTTATGGGTGGCCCCAGCGGAAATCAAACCCATGACCATTGGCCCCAGCGGATATCAAACCCATGACCATTGGCCCCAGCGGAAATCAAACCCATGACCATTGGCCCCAGCGGAAATCAAACCCATGACCATTGGCCCCAGCGGAAATCAAACCCATGACCATTGGCGATGCAAGCGCAAGTGCTCTAGCAACTGAGCTACACAAGATCACTTTACAAGACACATCTCTTCTAAACACCAGCATGCTTCAACCTGAATGGTACAGAACATGGCCAGGCCAGGGTTGGGGATTCAGTCAATTCGCTTATTCAATTGATTAGAAAAATACGTTTTCCCCCTTACCTTTATTCAGCCAGTCAGTTAATAACAAATTCTTATTGACAATGATGTCCTGGCATTTGAAAGGAAGACAGTTTAATTAAGGAGGTTTTGGAAGAGCAGACAGGTCCTTCAGTGGATCAATATCAGTCAATACTGTAATCATCCTTAGAGCTCGGCCTGGAGGGAGGGCACAGGAAGCAGGCAAAGGTTAGTCGTAAACTGTTTTCTGGAGAAAGGAAAATGCAGACCTGAGTTAGCGAAGCCCAGACCTGAGTTAGCGAGGCCCAGACCTGAGTTAACGAGGCCCAGACCTGAGTTAACGAGGCCCAGACCTGAGTTAACGAGGCCCAGACCTGAGTTAGCGAGGCCCAGACCTGAGTTAACGAGGCCCAGACCTGAGTTAACGAGGCCCAGTCCTGATTTAGCAAGGCCCAGTCCAGAGTTAGCGAGGCCCAGACCTGAGTTAGCAAGGCCCAGTCCTGAGTTAGCGAGGCCCAGTCCTGATTTAGCAAGGCCCAGTCCAGAGTTAGCAAGGCCCAGACCTGAGTTAGCGAAGTTAGCGAGGCCCAGTCCAGAGTTAGCGAGACCCAGACCTGAGTTAGCAAGGTTAGCGAGGCCCAGTCCAGAGTTAACGAGGCCCATACTTGAGTAAGCGAGGCACATACTTGAGTTTGCGAGGCCCAGTCCAGACTTAGCGAGGCCCGGTCCAGTGGTCCAAAACACTTGAAAAGAAGTGATCATCACCCTGTATTACTCTGATACAATACTTGTATTAATTAGCCAACGTTTTGACAGCAAGCTGCCTTCATTAGGATGTCAGGGTAGTAGTATGCAGCTGTTGCCCCGACTGTTGATCTGCCTGTTGATCTGGCTGTTGATCTGACTGTTGATCTGACTGTTACCCTGACTGTTGATCTGACTGTTGATCTGACTGTTACCCTGACTGTTACCCTGACTGTTGATCTGATTGTTGATCTGACTGTTACCCTGACTGTTACCCTGACTGTTACCCTGACTGTTACCCTGACTGTTGATCTGACTGTTACCCTGACTGTTGATCTGACTGTTGATCTGACTGTTACCCCGACTGTTGATCTGACTGTTACCCTGACTGTTACCCTGACTGTTACTCTGACTGTTACCCTGACTGTTGATCTGACTGTTACCCTGACTGTTGATCTGACTGTTACCCCGACTGTTGATCTGACTGTTACCCTGACTGTTGATCTGACTGTTGATCTGACTGTTACCCTGACTGTTACCCTGACTGTTACCCTGACTGTTACCCTGACTGTTGATCTGACTGTTGATCTGACTGTTGATCTGACTGTTGATCTGACTGTTACCCTGACTGTTACCCTGACTGTTGATCTGACTGTTACCCTGACTGTTGATCTGACTGTTGATCTGACTGTTACCCTGACTGTTACCCTGACTGTTGATCTGACTGTTGATCTGACTGTTACCCTGACTGTTGATCTGACTGTTGATCTGACTGTTACCCTGACTGTTGATCTGACTGTTACCCTGACTGTTGATCTGACTGTTACCCTGACTGTTGATCTGACTGTTGCCCTGACTGTTGATCTGACTGTTGATCTGACTGTTACCCTGACTGTTACCCTGACTGTTGATCTGACTGTTACCCTGACTGTTGATCTGACTGTTACCCTGACTGTTGATCTGACTGTTGCCCTGACTGTTGATCTGACTGTTGATCTGACTGTTAATCTGACTGTTGATCTGACTGTTGATCTGACTGTTGATCTGACAGTTACCCTGACTGTTGATCTGACTGTTACCCTGACTGTTGATCTGACTGTTACCCTGACTGTTGATCTGACTGTTACCCTGACTGTTGATCTGACTGTTACCCTGACTGTTGATCTGACTGTTACCCTGACTGTTGATCTGCCTGTTACCCTGACTGTTGATCTGACTGTTGATCTGACTGTTACCCTGACTGTTGATCTGACTGTTACCCTGACTGTTGATCTGACTGTTACCCCGACTGTTGATCTGACTGTTACCCTGACTGTTACCCTGACTGTTGATCTGACTGTTGATCTGACTGTTACCCTGACTGTTACCCTGACTGTTGATCTGACTGTTACTCTGACTGTTACCCTGACTGTTGATCTGACTGTTACCCTGACTGTTGATCTGCCTGTTGATCTGACTGTTACCCTGACTGTTGATCTGACTGTTACCCTGACTGTTGATCTGACTGTTACCCTGACTGTTGATCTGACTGTTGATCTGCCTGTTGATCTGACTGTTGATTTGACTGTTACCCTGACTGTTGATCTGCCTGTTGATCTGACTGTTGATCTGACTGTTACCCTGACTGTTACCCTGACTGTTGATCTGACTGTTACCCTGACTGTTGATCTGACTGTTGATTTGACTGTTACCCTGACTGTTACCCTGACTATTGATCTGACTGTTACCCTGACTGTTACCCTGACTGTTGATCTGCCTGTTGCCCCAACTGTTGATCTGACTGTTACCCTGACTGGACTGTTGATCTGACTGTTGCCCTGGCTGTTGATCTGACTGTTTTTTTTAAACCTTTAACCATTTAATTAGGCAAGTCAGTTAAGAACAAATTCTTATTTTCAATGACGGCCTAGGAACAATGGGTTAACTGCCTGTTCAGGGGCAGAACGGTTACTAGTCCAACGCTCTAACCACTAGGCTAATGCTAACTGGTCCATGTGTTGTCCTCAGGCTAGCTGCAGGCCAATGCTAACTGTTCCATGTTGTCCTCAGGCTAGCTGCAGTCCAATGCTAACTGGTCCATGTGTTGTCCTCAGGCCAGCTGCAGGCCAATGCTAACTGTTCTATGTTGTCCTCAGGCTAGCTGCAGGCCAATGCTAACTGTTCTATGTTGTCCTTAGGCTAGCTGCAGGCCAATGCTAACTGTTCTATGTTGTCCTCAGGCTAGCTGCACGTCAATGCTAACTGTTCTATGTTGTCCTCAGGCTAGCTGCAGTCCAATGCTAACTGGTCCACATGTTGTCCTCAGGCTAGCTGCAGGCCAATGCTAACTGTTCTATGTTGTCCTCAGGCTAGCTGCAGGCCAATGCTAACTGTTCTATGTTGTCCTTAGGCTAGCTGCAGGCCAATGCTAACTGTTCTATGTTGTCCTCAGGCTAGCTGCACGTCAATTCTAACTGTTCCATGTTGTCCTCAGGCCAGTTGCAGGCCAATGCTAACTGTTGTCCCCAGGCTAGCTGCAGGTCAATGCTAACTGTACCATGTTGTCCTCAGGCCAGCTGCAGGCCAATGCGTACTGTGAGAACCCAGACATGGTGTTGGTGGGCAACAAGGCAGACCTGGCAGACCAGAGAGAGGTGCAGGAGGAGCAGGCTAAGGAACTAGCCGACAAGTACGGGTGAGTAGGAGAGAGCTACCCCCCCCCCCCGTCATCTACAAAGACAGTGAGCTCCAAAAGTAGAGGGGCGGTGACACGTGTTTAGTTCTTTTTGGCTCTGTTTTCCAGCACTTTGGATTTGAAATTATACAATAACTATGAGGTTAAAGTGCAGACTGTCAGCTTTAATTTGAGATTATTTTCATCCATATCGGATGAACCGTTTAGAAATTAGTTATTTTTGTACATAGTCCTTCCATTTTAGGGGGACAAATTCACTGTATTAAAGTAGTGAAAAGTTTAGTATTTGGTCCCATATTCATAGCACTCAATGACTACATTAAGTTTGTGAATCTACAAACTTGTTGGATTAATTTGCTGTTTGTCATGTCTGAGTGCTGGGCTTATCATTCAGAGCTGTACTAGCAGAGAGGTTGTGGTTCATTAACATAAAATAATACCTGGTGGATCTGTTCTCAAGACACAACTGGAGTCATTTGGTTGTTATTACAACAGCCTCTATCGTGTTCAGTCCCTTATACCCTAACGTGCTTGACATGGTCCCTCAATTTAACTTTCAGATATAAGATACGACTAGTAAGACCAGGTAGAATGCTCTGATGTGGGTTCTGTATGTGTCCTGTCTGATGTGGGTTCTGTATGTGATCTGGGTTCTGTACGTGTCCTGTCTGATGTGGGTTCTGTACGTGTCCTGTCTGATGTGGGTTCTGTACGTGTCCTGTCTGATGTGGGTTCTGTATGTCCCCTGTAGGATCCCGTACTTTGAGACGTCGGCAGCGACGGGGTCTGAGGTGGACAAGGCGGTCATCACTCTGCTCGACCTGGTCATGAAGAGGATGGAGCAGTGTGTCGACAAGCCCACCGCCGAGCCCGCCAATGGGGAAGGAGCCACCAAGCTGGAGGACGCTGCGCCTGACCAGAAAAAGTGTGCATGTTAGACTTGGCCCCTCCCACGTCCCCTTCTCCCTACTCTGATTGGTGCTCTAGCACCCCCTCTGGTGGCCAGACACAGAAGTGCAGCAGCATTATGACAGCGTGATGTGTGAGGGGGCAGTTCAGTCAGCCACACTGCAATGGCGCTGTAGTTCTGGCCTTGCACGGCCTGTGTGTACTGTGCTGGGCCTGACTATATGTCTCTCCTGTCCTGTGTTGCGTCTCAAATGTCACTCTGTTCCCTATTACAGAACTCACCGAGTGGCACAGCGTTCTGAGGCACTGCAGCTCAGCACTAGAGGCGTCATTACAGACGCCCTGGTTCGATTCCCGGACTGTATCACAACCTGCCGTGATCAGGATGTCCCATAGGGCGGCACACAATTGGCCCAGCGTCGTCCGGGTTAGGGTTTGGCCGGGGGGGGAGGAGGGTAGGCCGTCGTTGTAAAATAACAATTTGTTCTTAAACTGACTTGTCTAGTTAAATGATAACTAAAAGGTCAAATAAAGGTTAAATAAATATAGTGCATTGCTAGTCATACAGTATGAATAGGGTGCCATTTGAGACAAGAGTCTGGCCTACCAGAGGCCTATGCTTTGTAGGACTTTATATCCCAATGTTGTTTACAAGTGTATGTCCAATCTAATCTACTGCCTTTGCTGTTAAGGCCCTATCCATATTACAGTACCAATATTACAGTATATTAATAAAAACATGTGACCAGTTATTTACATATGATTTATATTTATATTTCATTTTAGGTTTTTTGTTTTTTAAATGTATTTTTTGTTTTAGAATAAATTATGGTTCCACACATTAATTTGAATGCCCAAATAAAAGTAGACAATAACAGTGTCAAGATAAATTTGCATAAAAGACAGCAACAACTTTATCATATTGTAATATCAGTCAGGAAAATATATTGCCAAAGCAGGAAATCAAACCTCTTGATAACTGCTGTTGGCCTGTTTGTCTGTGTGCCAAAATCACCATCACATTTCCTGTAGTCCCGGGGCAGGATTGTCTGTCTGTCTGTGGTTGTTATCAAGGGCCTTTGACATTCCTAGCTACTAATCTCATGTGACAGACTTTAACAATAAATCTAGCTCGTTAGCTAGTGCACTCGAGATGTAGTTCTGTGTTCCTGTTTCTCCATGCCCCATCTACCAGCTTAACAGGAACTAACCACACTCCTCACATCATGCCTAGTGATTACACACTCCTTTTCGAATCCAACTTTTCTATTACAAAATAATAACATGATAGTATATATATATATATAAACCAGGGCAGACGGGCAGTCAGTGTTAACTATTATTGTGTTTAAGAAAAGACGAAGTCCACAGTGGAGTGACTGTTCTGTATAGAACTGATTTAATAAACCCAATAGAACTGTAGGTCCAGGTTTGGTTTAAAAACATTTACATTTACATTTAAGTCATTTGGCAGACGCTCTTATCCAGAGCGACTTACAAATTGGTGAATTCACCTTATGACATCCAGTGGAACAGCCACTTTACAATAGTGCATCTAAATCATTTAAGGGGGGGGGGGGTGAGAAGGATTACTTTATCCTATCCTAGGTATTCCTTAAAGAGGTGGGGTTTCAGGTGTCTCCGGAAGGTGGTGATTGACTCCGCTGTCCTGGCATAAAGTTATGTGGTGTTGTCTACTGGTGGTTCTATAACTAGGTGAGAAAAATGGTATTCCTTACTTTGTCTGAGATTTGAGATTGATCAGGGTAACAGTGGATATTTCTTATCAGACATAGCTACGGCCCAAAAAATATTGACACCCTTGCACTTTTTCCTTAAATAATTATCTATTTTTTGTAAAATAAGGTTTAAATCGAGAGAAGAAAAAAAACGTTTTTTGGGGGGGTCTCAACACATTGTTATTCTAATTTCAACTTTGCAGAACCAATTTTATTTAGACTATTTTTAATAATAGAAAATAAAGAAAAATGGCATAGAGAAAATGATTAGCACCCCTGAGCTAGTTGCAGCCATCAGTGAGCTTCAACCTTCTACTGGCAATTCTTCAGCAGCAACTGTTCTAACTCTTCAGCAGCAACTGTTCTAATTCTTCAGCAGCAACTGTTCTAATTCTTCAGCAGCAACTGTTCTAATTCTTCAGCAGCAACTGTTCTAACTCTTCAGCAGCAATTGTTCTAACTCTTCAGCAGCAACTGTTCTAACTCTTCAGCAGCAACTGTTCTAATTCTTCAGCAGCAACTGTTCTAACTCTTCAGCAGCAACTGTTCTAATTCTTCAGCAGCAACTGTTCTAACTCTTCAGCAGCAACTGTTCTAATTCTTCAGCAGCAACTGTTCTAACTCTTCAGCAGCAACTGTTCTAATTCTTCAGCAGCAACTGTTCTAATTCTTCAGCAGCAACTGTTCTAACTCTTCAGCAGCAACTGTTATAATTCTTCAGCAGCAACTGTTCTAACTCTTCAGCAGCAACTGTTCTAATTCTTCAGCAGCAACTGTTCTAACTCTTCAGCAGCAACTGTTCTAATTCTTCAGCAGCAACTGTTCTAAATCTTCAGCAGCAACTGTTCTAACTCTTCAGCAGCAACTGTTCTAACTCTTCAGCAGCAACTGTTCTAACTCTTCAGCAGCAACTGTTCTAATTCTTCAGCAGCAACTGTTCTAATTCTTCAGCAGCAACTGTTCTAACTCTTCAGCAGCAACTGTTCTAATTCTTCAGCAGCAACTGTTCTAACTCTTCAGCAGCAACTGTTCTAACTCTTCAGCAGCAACTGTTCTAACGCTTCAGCAGCAAATGTTCTAATTCTTCAGCAGCAACTGTTCTAATTCTTCAGCAGCAACTGTTCTAACTCTTCAGCAGCAACTGTTCTAACTCTTCAGCAGCAACTGTTCTAATTCTTCAGCAGCAACTGTTCTAACCCTTCAGCAGCAACTGTTCTAATTCTTCAGCAGCAACTGTTTTAATTCTTTAATGTTTTGAGGTCTGTCCTCCATCATCTGCTGTTTTTTAAATTATTATATATAATTTATGATTCATTATTTAATATATTGGAAGGGGGGTTCTGGAGAAATGAAACAAAATTAGAGCTCTTTGACAATACAGATAATTTCTGTGTTTTACACCAAATTAAACATTCAATGAAGATAACATTCTCCCTACGAGCAAAAATGGTGGAGGTTTCATAATGCTGTGGGTGGATGGGAGAGGAGGGGATAGAGGGTGGAAGGATGGGAGAGGAGGGGATAGAGGGTGGGAGGATGGGAGAGGAGGGGATAGAGGGTGGGAGGATGGGAGAGGAGGGGATAGAGGGTGGGAGGATGGGAGAGGAGGGGATAGAGGGTGGGAGGATGGGAGAGGAGGGGATAGAGGGTGGAAGGATGGGAGAGGAGGGGATAGAGGGTGGGTGGATGGGAGAGGAGGGGATAGAGGGTGGGAGGATGGGAGAGGAGGGGATAGAGGGTGGAAGGATGGGAGAGGAGGGGATAGAGGGTGGAAGGATGGGAGAGGAGGGGATAGAGGGTGGAAGGATGGGAGAGGAGGGGATAGAGGGTGGGAGGATGGGAGAGGAGGGGATAGAGGGTGGAAGGATGGGAGAGGAGGGGATAGAGGGTGGAAGGATGGGAGAGGAGGGGATAGAGGGTGGGAGGATGGGAGAGGGGATAGATTATTCTGAATAGATCTCTCTCTTTTTCTTTCCCCAGTCTCTCTCTCTCTCTCTCTTTTTCTTCCCCCAGTATCTCTCTCTCTCTCTCTTTTTCTTCCCCCAGTATCTCTCTCTCTCTCTCTCTTTTTCTTCCCCCAGTCTCTCTCTCTCTCTCTCTTTTTCTTCCCCCAGTCTCTCTCTCTCTCTCTCTTTTTTCTTCCCCCAGTCTCTCTCTCTCTCTCTCTCTTTTTCTTCCCCCAGTCTCTCTCTCTCTCTCTCTTTTTCTTCCCCCAGTCTCTCTCTCTCTCTCTCTTTTTTTCTTCCCCCAGTCTCTCTCTCTCTCTCTCTTTTTCTTCCCCCAGTCTCTCTCTCTCTCTCTCTTTTTCTTCCCCCAGTCTCTCTCTCTCTCTCTCTTTTCTTCCCCCAGTCTCTCTCTCTCTCTCTCTTTTTCTTCCCCCAGTCTCTCTCTCTCTCTCTCTTTTTTCTTCCCCCAGTCTCTCTCTCTCTCTCTCTCTCTTTTTCTTCCCCCAGTCTCTCTCTCTCTCTCTCTTTTTCTTCCCCCAGTCTCTCTCTCTCTCTCTCTTTTTCTTCCCCCAGTATCTCTCTCTCTCTCTCTCTCTTTTTCTTTCCCCAGTATCTCTCTCTCTCTCTCTCTTTTTCTTTCCCCAGTCTCTCTCTCTCTCTCTCTCTCTCTTTTTTTTTTCTTTCCCAGTCTCTCTCTCTCTCTCCTTTTCTTCCCCCAGTATCTCTCTCTCTCTCTCTCTTTTTCTTTCCCCAGTATCTCTCTCTCTCTCTTTTTCTTTCCCCAGTCTCTCTCTCTCTCTCTCTCTCTCTCTCTCTCTCTCTCTCTCTCCTTTTCTTTCCCCAGTCTCTCTCTCTCTCTCTTATTTTCTTTTGATGCTTCCGGTACTGAACGTGTGCAAGGGATACAATCAGCAGGTTATCAGGTGTTTTGAAGTCCGATGTTTAAACCAGCGTCCCAAAAACTGGGTCTCCGTTGAAGGTTACGGGTCTTTGCCCGTAGAAATGTGCATTAATCAATCAATGAACTGTATTTATAAAGCCCTTTTTACATCAGCTGATGTCATAAAGTGCTGTACAGAAACCCAGTCTAAAACCCCAAACAGCAAGCAATGCAGGTGTAGAAGCACAGTGGCTAGGAAAAACTCCCTAGAAAGGCAGGAACCTAGGAAGAAACCTAGAGAGGAACCATGCTCTGAGGGGTGGCCAGTCCTCTTCTGGCTGTGCCGGGTGGAGATTATAAGAGTACATGGCCATTTAAGGCCAAATTGTTCTTCAAGATGTTCAAATGTTCATAGACGACCAGCAGGTTCAAATAATAAGCAGTGGTTTTAGAGGTCAGGTCAGTAACTCAGGAGCAAATGTTAGTTGGTTTTTCACGAGCCGAGCATTCAGAGGTCGAGACAGCAGGTGCGGTAGAGAGAGAGAGTCGAAAACAGCAGGTCCGGGACAAGGTAGCACGTCCGGTGAACAGGTCAGGGTTCCCTAGCCGCAGGCAGAACAGTTGAAACTGTGGCAGCAGAACGACCAGGTGGACTGGGGACAGCCAGGAGTGGTCAAGCCAGGTAGTCCTGAGGCACAGTCCTTTGGCTCAGTTCCCCCGAGAGGGGAGGGAGAGAGAGAACGAATTAGAGGGAGCATACTTAAATTCACACAGGACACCAGATAAGACAGGAGAATTACACCAGATATAACACTGACCCTAGCCCCCCTGGCACATAGACTATTGTAGCATAGATACTGGAGACTGAGACGGGTGGATCGGGGGACACTGGGGCTGATGTTAATGCGAGTGTAGCGAAATGCTTGTGCTTCTAGTTCCGACAGTGCAGGAATATGTAACAAGTAATCTAACAATCCCCAGTAACTACCTAAAACACACAAATCTAAAGGGGTGAATGAGAATATGTACATGTAAGTGTATGGATGAGCGATGGCCGAGCAGCATAGGCAAGGTGCAATAGATGGTATAAGATACAGTATATGCATGTGATATGAGTAATGTAAGATATGTTAACATTATTAAAGTGGCATTATTTAGAGTGGCATAAAAAGTATAAAGTGACTAGTGATCCATTTATTAAAGTGGCCAGTGATTGGGTCTCAATGTAGGCAGCAGCCTCTCTGAGTTAGTGATGGCTGTTTAGCAGTCTGATGGCTGCTAAACAGGAGGCCTGCGTCTTGTGACCGTAGCGTACGTGTAGATATGTACGACAGGACCAAATCGGAAAGCTAGGTAGGAGCAAGCCCATGTAATGCTTTTTAGGTTAGCAGTAAAACCTTGAAATCAGCGCTTGCCTTAACAGGAAGCCAGTGTAGGGAGGCTAGCACTGGAGTAATATGATCACATTTTTTGGTTCTAGTCAAGATTCTAAACTGAAGTTTATTTAGTAGTAGAGCATTGCAGTAGTCTAACCTAGAAGTAACAAAAGCATGGTTTAATTTTTCTGCATCCTTTTTTGACAAAAAAACAAACAGATTTTTGCAATGTTACGAAGATGGAAAAAAGCTGTTCTTGAAATATTCTTGATATGTTCGTCAAAAGAGAGATCAGGGTCCAGAATAACGCAGTTTTATTTGAGACGACTGTACAACCATCAAGATGAATTGTCGGATTCAACAGAAGATATCTTTGTTTCTTGGTACCTAGAACTAGCATCTCTGTTTTGTCCGAATTTGAAAGTAAAACAATTTGCCTCCATTTTCTTATGTCTGAAACACAGGCTTCCAGGGTAGGCACTTTTGTTTCATCGAAATGCACAGCTGTGTGTCATCCGCATAGCAGTGAAAGTTGACATTGTGTTTCCGAATGACATCCCCAAGAGGTCAAATATATAGTGAAAACAATAGTGGTCCTAAAACGGAACCTTGAGGAACGCCGAAACATACAATTGATTTGTCAGAGGACAAACCATCCACAGAGACTAACTGATATATTTCCGACAGATAAGGTCTAAACCAGGCCAGAACTTGTCCTTGTACCAATTAGGGTTTCTAATCTGTCCAAAATAATGTGGTGATCGATGGTGCCAAAAGCAGCACTAAGGTCTCGGAGCACGAGGACAGATGCAGAGCCTTGGTCTGACCCCATTAAAAGGTCATTTACCACCTGCAGTCTCAGTGCTATGATGGGGTCTAAAACCAAACTGAAGCATTTCATATACATTATTTGTCTTCAGGAAGGCAGTGAGTTTCTGCACAACCGCTTTTTCTAAATAATTTTAGTGAGTTTGTGGATAGAGAGCCGTTTATTATGTTCAACATAGGAGGGCCAAGCACAGGAAGCAGCTCTTTCAGTAGTTGAATTGGAAGCTCATGGATGGCTACAACAAGCATTTGTTGGCAGTTATCTTTGCCAAAGACTGTGCAACCAACTACTCGGTCCGGGGTGCCAATAATGTCCATTTACTAAAATAAAATTGCTTCTGCAATGTAGAAAAATCCAATAGCAAGGTGAGGTGACCAAAAGTTATATTTAAATGTAAACTTATTTTTAGAAGAAATAGGGACATTTTTACAGAAAAGTGCAAGGGTGCTTTAATCTGATTCCATCATGGATGATTGTTTTATCAATTTGAATACAGGGGATATCATAGGCCACTAGATCAGTTGACTACTGCAGAGGAACCCTCATGTTCTCATTGGTATTCACTATTACACATGCGCCGAATACAACAGCTGTAGGTAGACCGTACAGTGAAATGCCGAATACAACAGCTGTAGGTAGACCGTACAGTGAAATGCTGAATACAACAGGTGTAGTAGACCTCACAGTGAAATGCTGAATACAACAGGTGTAGTAGACCTCACAGTGAAATGCTGAATACAACAGCTGTAGGTAGACCGTACAGTGAAATGCTGAATACAACAGCTGTAGGTAGACCGTACAGTGAAATGCTGAATACAACAGGTGTAGTAGACCTCACAGTGAAATGCTGAATACAACAGGTGTAGTAGACCTCACAGTGAAATGCTGAATACAACAGCTGTAGGTAGACCGTACAGTGAAATGCTGAATACAACAGGTGTAGTAGACCTCACAGTGAAATGCTGAATACAACAGGTGTAGTAGACCTTACAGTTAAATGCTGAATACAACAGCTGTAGGTAGACCGTACAGTGAAATGCTGAATACAACAGCTGTAGGTAGACCGTACAGTGAAATGCTGAATACAACAGCTGTAGGTAGACCGTACAGTGAAATGCTGAATACAACAGCTGTAGGTAGACCGTACAGTGAAATGCTGAATACAACAGCTGTAGGCAGACCGTACAGTGAAATGCTGAATACAACAGCTGTAGGTAGACCGTACAGTGAAATGCTGAATACAACAGCTGTAGGTAGACCGTACAGTGAAATGCTGAATACAACAGCTGTAGGCAGACCGTACAGTGAAATGCTGAATACAACAGCTGTAGGTAGACCGTACAGTGAAATGCTGAATACAACAGGTGTAGTAGACCTCACAGTGAAATGCTGAATACAACAGCTGTAGGTAGACCGTACAGTGAAATGCTGAATACAACAGCTGTAGGTAGACCGTACAGTGAAATGCCGAATACAACAGCTGTAGGTAGACCATACAGTGAAATGCCGAATACAACAGCTGTAGGTAGACCGTACAGTGAAATGCCGAATACAACAGCTGTAGGTAGACCATACAGTGAAATGCCGAATACAACAGCTGTAGGTAGACCGTACAGTGAAATGCTTACTTTACAAGCCCTTAACCAACAATGCAGGCTTAAGAAGAAAAGTGTTCATTAAAAAAGTATTTACAAAAAGAAACTGTAGTAAAAAAGTGAAAATCAAATAAAAAACAGAGAGTAGTGGCAGTATAAAAATGGGGGGTGGGGACCATGCAAATAGTCTGGGTAGTCATTTGATTATCTGCTCAGCAGTCTTATGGCTTTGGGGTAGAAGCTGCTAAGTAGTCCTTATGTCAACATCCACAGGTTGATCTCTGTTAAGTAGTCCTTATGTCAACATCCACAGGTTGATCTCTGTTAAGTAGTCCTTATGTCAACATCCACAGGTTGATCTCTGTTAAGTAGTCCTTATGTCAACATCCACAGGTTGATCTCTGTTAAGTAGTCCTTATGTCAACATCCACAGGTTGATCTCTGTTAAGTAGTCCTTATGTCAACATCCACAGGTTGATCTCTGTTAAGTAGTCCTTATGTCAACATCCACAGGTTGATCTCTGTTAAGTAGTCCTTGTGTCAATATCCACAGGTTGATCTCTGTTAAGTAGTCCTTATGTCAACATCCACAGGTTGATCTTTGTTAAGTAGTCCTTATGTCAACATCCACAGGTTGATCTCTGTTAAGTAGTCCTTATGTCAATATCCACAAGTTGATCTCTGTTAAGTAGTCCTTATGTCAACATCCACAGGTTGATCTCTGTTAAGTAGTCCTTATGTCAACATCCACAGGTTGATCTCTGTTAAGTAGTCCTTATGTCAACATCCACAGGTTGATCTCTGTTAAGTAGTCCTTATGTCAACATCCACAGGTTGATCTCTGTTAAGTAGCCCTTATGTCAACATCCACAGGTTGATCTCTGTTAAGTAGTCCTTATGTCAACATCCACAGGTTGATCTCTGTTAAGTAGCCCTTATGTCAACATCCACAGGTTGATCTCTGTTAAGTAGCCCTTATGTCAACATCCACAGGTTGATCTCTGTTAAGTAGTCCTTATGTCAACATCCACAGGTTGATCTCTGTTAAGTAGTCCTTATGTCAACATCCACAGGTTGATCTCTGTTAAGTAGTCCTTATGTCAACATCCACAGGTTGATCTCTGTTAAGAAGTCCTTATGTCAACATCCACAGGTTGATCTCTGTTAAGTAGTCCTTATGTCAACATCCACAGGTTGATCTCTGTTAAGTAGTCCTTATGTCAACATCCACAGGTTGATCTCTGTTAAGTAGTCCTTATGTCAACATCCACAGGTTGATCTCTGTTAAGTAGTCCTTATGTCAACATCCACAAGTTGATCTCTGTTAAGGAGTCCTTATGTCAACATCCACAGGTTGATCTCTGTTAAGTAGTCCTTATGTCAACATCCACAAGTTGATCTCTGTTAAGGAGTCCTTATGTCAACATCCACAGGTTGATCTCTGTTAAGAAGTCCTTATGTCAACATCCACAGGTTGATCTCTGTTAAGTAGCCCTTATGTCAACATCCACAGGTTGATCTCTGTTAAGAAGTGGTTAGGTGTTTAGTGTTACTAGATAGTCTCATCAGGAATATAATGTATAGCTATCTCTCAGTTCATGATCACTCCCAACATTTACTGTACTGTACAACAGCAAGCAGTATTTGTTGAATGTTCCTTACTTAATGACTATGGTGTAACTGGGCCACCTCTGACAGGAAGACACTATGGTGTAACTGGGCCACCTCTGACAGGAAGACACTATGGTGTAACTGGGCCACCTCTGACAGGAAGACACTATGGTGTAACTGGGCCACCTCTGACAGGAAGACACTATGGTGTAACTGGGCCACCTCTGACAGGAAGACACTATGGTGTAACTGGGCCACCTCTGACAGGAAGACACTATGGTGTAACTGGGCCACCTCTGACAGGAAGACACTATGGTGTAACTGGGCCACCTCTGACAGGAAGACACTATGGTGTAACTGGGCCACCTCTGACAGGAAGACACTATGGTGTAACTGGGCCACCTCTGACAGGAAGACACTATGGTGTAACTGGGCCACCTCTGACAGGAAGACACTATGGTGTAACTGGGCCACCTCTGACAGGAAGACACTATGGTGTAAATCAGGCCTGGGGAATTATTTTCCATGCAGGGCCACATTATAATATTTTTTTTTTGCCATCGCAGACCAGAATCATATTACAGGACTGTACATCATGTCTATGACTGTGTTGACAGATATATCTACTGTAAATCACATCCAGATGTGCTACTTCTTTTTCTTCTTTTTTTTTTACGTGGAGAGAAATAAACCACATCCCATGTTCTCCTTTTGGGAGGTATTTTCATTATTAAACATGTATTGAACTACATGGAGGGAAAAGTACACTGTGTATTCAGCACCACGGACAGAACTCTTGTTAACACGGGTTGCACAAAACCACAGGACAGAGAGAGAGAGAGAGCTCAACATTACATTTAAACTACTCAATCAGTGTGAGGAGTGAAGTCTCTGAGGGGCGTTGACTGGAGCAGTGAAGTCTCTGAGGGGCGTTGACTGGAGCAGTGAAGTCTCTGAGGGGCGTTGACTGGAGCAGTGAAGTCTCTGAGGGGCGTTGACTAGAGCAGTGAAGTCTCTGAGGGGCGTTGACTGGAGCAGTGAAGTCTCTGAGGGCGTTGACTGGAGCAGTGAAGTCTCTGAGGGGCGTTGACTGGAGCAGTGAAGTCTCTGAGGGGCGTTTACTAGAGCAGTGAAGTCTCTGAGGGGCGTTGACTAGAGCAGTGAAGTCTCTGAGGGGCGTTGACTGGAGCAGTGAAGTCTCTGAGGGGCGTTGACTAGAGCAGTGAAGTCTCTGAGGGGCGTTGACTGGAGCAGTGAAGTCTCTGAGGGGCGTTGACTGGAGCAGTGAAGTCTCTGAGGGGCGTTGACTGGAGCAGTGAAGTCTCTGAGGGGCGTTGACTGGAGCAGTGAAGTCTCTGAGGGGCGTTGACTGGAGCAGTGAAGTCTCTGAGGGGCGTTGACTAGAGCAGTGAAGTCTCTGAGGGGCGTTGACTGGAGCAGTGAAGTCTCTGAGGGGCGTTGACTGGAGCAGTGAAGTCTCTGAGGGGCGTTGACTGGAGCAGTGAAGTCTCTGAGGGGCGTTGACTAGAGCAGTGAAGTCTCTGAGGGGCGTTGACTAGAGCAGTGAAGTCTCTGAGGGGCGTTGACTAGAGCAGTGAAGTCTCTGAGGGGCGTTGACTAGAGCAGTGAAATCTCTGAGGGGCGTTGACTAGAGCAGTGAAGTCTCTGAGGGGCGTTGACTGGAGCAGTGAAGTCTCTGAGGGGCGTTGACTGGAGCAGTGAAGTCTCTGAGGGGCGTTGACTAGAGCAGTGAAGTCTCTGAGGGGCGTTGACTGGAGCAGTGAAGTCTGAGGGGCGTTAACTACAGCAGTGAAGTCTCTGAGGGGCGTTGACTGGAGCAGTGAAGTCTCTGAGGGGCGTTGACTAGAGCAGTGAAGTCTCTGAGGGGCGTTGACTGGTGCAGTGAAGTCTCTGAGGGGCGTTGACTGGAGCAGTGAAGTCTCTGAGGGGCGTTGACTGGAGCAGTGAAGTCTCTGAGGGGCATGGACTGGAGCAGTGAAGTCTCTGAGGGGCGTTGACTGGAGCAGTGAAGTCTCTGAGGGGCGTTGACTGGAGCAGTGAAGTCTCTGAGGGGCGTTGACTGGAGCAGTGAAGTCTCTGAGGGGCGTTGACTGGAGCAGGGAAGTCTGAGGGGCGTTAACTACAGCAGTGAAGTCTCTGAGGGGCGTTGACTAGAGCAGTGAAGTCTCTGAGGGGCGTTGACTGGAGCAGTGAAGTCTCTGAGGGGCGTTGACTGGAGCAGTGAAGTCTCTGAGGGGCGTTGACTAGAGCAGTGAAGTCTCTGAGGGGCGTTGACTAGAGCAGTGAAGTCAGATACAGTTCCTGACGTCGCTATGCTCAGGATTGCTGAGAGGTGAGAGTCAGTAAGAGATAATCCGTGCCTTGACTTGTTATATTTCGTCACTGGAAATGTCTGTTCACATACAGTACCTCCCTATGACATCATACCTCCCTATGACATCATACCTCCCTATGACATCATACTTCTCTCTGACAGATCTCAACTGGACTGGGTTAAATACCAATCTTCCTCTTTGTCAGGGAGGTCCTCCTCTGCAATATGACACCACACACACACACACACACATGATTGATTCATAGAGTGATTGATTCATGGAGTGATTAATTTATAGAGTGATTGATTCATGGAGTGATTGATTCATAGAGTGATTGATTCATAGAGTGATTGATTTATAGAGTGATTGATTCATAGAGTGATTGATTTATAGAGTGATTGATTCATAGAGTGATTGATTCATAGTCATGGCTCTATGTAGTACTGTGGAATAGAGTTCCATGTAGTCATGGCTCTATGTAGTACTGTGGAATAGAGTTCCATGTTGTCATGGCTCTATGTAGTACTGTGGAATAGAGTTCCATGTAGTCATGGCTCTATGTAGTACTGTGGAATAGAGTTCCATGTAGTCATGGCTCTATGTAGTACTGTGGAATAGAGTTCCATGTAGTCATGGCTCTATGTAGTACTGTGGAATAGAGTTCCATGTAGTCATGGCTCTATGTAGTACTGTGCGCCTCCCACAGTCTGTTCTTGACTTGGGGACTATGAAGAGACCTTTGATGGCCTGTCTTGTGGTGGTTGTCCAAGCTGTGAGCCATTAGTTTAGACAGACACCTTGGTGCATTCAGCTTGTCAACACCTCTCACAAAGACAGGTAATGATGATGTCAATCTCTCCTCCACTTTGAGCATGAGAGACTTACATGCATATTAATGTTAGCTCTCTGTGTACATTTAAGGCCAGCCGTGCTGCCCTGTTCTGAGACAATTGTAATTTTCCGAGGTCCCTCCCTGACCACATGACTGAACAGTAGTCCAAGTGCGTCAAAACTAGGGCCTGTAGGACCTGCCTTGTTGATAGTGTTGTTAAGAAGGTAGAAACTAGGACCTGTAGGACCTGCCTTGTTGACAGTGTTGTTAAGAAGGTAGAAACTAGGGTCTGTAGGACCTGCCTTGTTGATAGTGTTGTTAAGAAGGTAGAAACTAGGGCCTGTAGGACCTGCCTTGTTGATAGTGTTGTTAAGAAGGTAGAAATTAGGGCCTGTAGGACCTGCCTTGTTGATAGTGCTGTTAAGAAGGTAGACACTAGGGCCTGTAGGACCTGCCTTGTTGATAGTGTTGTTAAGAAGGTAGAAACTAGGCCCTGTTGGACCTGCATGGTTGATAGTGTTGTTAAGAAGGTAGAAAAATGGGCCTGTAGGACCTGCCTTGTTGATAGTGTAGTTAAGAAGGTAGAAACTAGGGCCTGTAGGACCTGCCTTGTTGATAGTGTTGTTAATAAGGTAGAAACTAGGGCCTGTAGGACCTGCCTTGTTGATAGTGCTGTTAAGAAGGTAGAAACTAGGGCCTGTAGGACCTGCCTTGTTGATAGTGTTGTTAAGAAGGTAGAAACTAGGGCCTGTAGGACCTGCCTTGTTGATAGTGTTGTTAAGAAGGTAGAAACTAGGGCCTGTAGGACCTGCCTTGTTGATAGTGCTGTTAAGAAGGTAGAAACTAGGGCCTGTAGGACCTGCCTTGTTGATAGTGCTGTTAAGAAGGTAGAAACTAGGACCTGCCTTGTTGATAGTGTTGTTAAGAAGGTAGAGTAGCGCTTTATTATGGACAGACTTCTCCCCATCTTAGCTACTGTTGCATCACCATCACTTGCTCAATTTACACATTATTTATTACAAGATTTAGTTGAGGTTTATGGTTTAGTGGATGATTTGTCCCAAATAAAATGCTTTTCGTTTTTTGAAATATTTAGGACAAACTTATTCCTTGCCACCCATTCTGAAACTAACTGCAGCTCTTTGTTAAGTGTTGCAGTCATTTCAGTTGCTGTAGTAGCTGACGTGTATAGTGTTGAGTCATCTGCATACATAGACACTCTGGCTTTCCTCAAAGACAGCTGCCCTGGGGAATTCTTGATTCTACCTGGACTATGTTGGAGAGGCTTCCTTTAAAGAACACCCCCTGTGTTCTGTTAGACAGGTAACTCTTTATCCACAAACAATATAGCAGGGGGTGTAAAGCCATTACACGTGTTTTTCCAGCAGCAGACTTTGACCGATAATGTCAAAGCCGCACTGAAATCTAACAAAACAGCTCTTTTTTATCATACATTTCTCTCAGCCAGTCATTTGTGTAAGTGCTGTGCTTGTTGAATGTCCTTCCCTATAAACGTGCTGAACGTCTGTTGTCAATTTGTTTACACTAAAATAACATTGTATCTGTTCAAACACTATTTTTTCCAAAAGTTGAATAAGGCTTGATAACAGGCTGATTGGTCGGCTATGTGAGCCAGTACATGGGGCTTTACTTATTCTTGGGTAGTGGAATTAATTTCGTTTCCCTCCAGGCCTGAGGGCACACACTTTCTAGTAGGCTTAGATTGAAGATATGCCAATATCGTCCACTATTATCCTCAGTCATTTCCCATCCAAGTTGTCAGACCCCGGTGGCTTGTCATTGTTGATAAGACAACAACAATTGTTTCATTTTTTTCCCCACACTCACTGTACAGAATTCAAAATTACAGTGCTGGTCTTTCATAATTTGATCAGTTATACTTCGATGTGTAGTTGTTGCCGGGGCGTCATGTCTTAGTTTGCTAATCTTGCCAATGAAAACATTAATTATAGTTCGACACTGGACATGAATGTCAGAAGCTAGCAGATTCATTACTTACCAACAACAGCTGTCAATTGCAATAAACAACATCACGTTTTGAAGTTCACTTTCCCAACAACAACACCATCATCATCATGAATCTAGCAACGAAGTTTATTAGCACATTTCTCACACTTTCTTTAGCCGCGGAGGGAGGAAGGCCTCGGGAGAGTGCCGGTGGGTTGCCTAGCAACACGTACCTGTGAGTCAACGTCTGCGTAGCACAGACAAATTCCCATGATTTATGAATCTAAAATTACTTTGTAAAAACCCATGTCAGCTAATAAGGAGAACTATCTAACAAATAAATACATTATGGCATTCTCTAATCATAAATGTATGTAACGGTTTTCCTCCTCTTCTGAGGAAAAATAACAAGAGAACGAACAAAAACGAAACAGTTCTGTCTGGTGCAGACACAGAGACAATTAGTGACAATTACGTGACAATTAGTAAGAGACATTTTGGTACATTTGTGGGCCAAATTTTTACTTACTCAACTTAAGTGATGCAAATCACACATATGCATAGCTTTTTTTTTTTTGTATAGCAAAATCACGTCAATTTGTCTTTCCAGAAATATGTTAGTTGGGGTCTTCATGGGCAGTACTAATCACTTCCATGCGAAGGAAAACTGTGTCCGGGTTCCTAAAGGCTATACGGTATATTTCTGGAGTGTTTATTCGATGGCCTTCTTATCTATGAATGAATTTCAACGAAAAACTTTAATAAGAAAAAAGGAACATGGATTATTTTTCAAAATGTATTTAATATTAATATTCATCATTCATCAGTAGAATAAATACCCAACGGCACCTTAAAGCATATAAACGCTGTTACAAAAATACATAATAAATTGCATTGTTTTAAGATATACAGAAGTGTATTGCAAAACAGGGTCTCAAGGGCCCGGAACCTGAACTCAAGGGCCCGGAACCTGAACTCAAGGGCCCGGAACCTGAACTCAAGGGCCCGGAACCTGAATCCCTTTGTTGGTCTTGCCAGCATGTGAAGAATGGGAAAGGTACATTTTGTGAAATACGTTTATTTATATATATATTTATATATTATTTATTATATGTTAAAGTTAAAGTCGAGTAGGAAGTCATCATATTTGTGACTCGAGTCCAAGTCATGTGACCTGAGTCCACACCTCTGTTTGTTGCTGTGGTTGTTTTTGTAGGTAATTAAAATCAAACCATAATAACATGTTATTTGTCACATGCTCCATAAACAGGTGAAGACTAACAGTGAAATGATTACTGATGGGTCCTTTCCCAACAATGCAGAAAGAAAGAAAATAGAGAAATAATAGAAAAAGTAATAATAAATACACAATAAGAAGCGATAACTTGGCTTTATACACAGGTAGCCTAGTGGTTAGAGTGTAGAGGCGGCAGGTAGCCTAGTGGTTAGAGTGTAGAGGTGGCAGGTAGCCTAGTGGTTAGAGTGTAGAGGTGACAGGGTAGCCTAGTGGTTAGAGTGTAGAGGAGGCAGGTAGCCTAGTGGTTAGAGTGTAGAGGTGGCAGGTAGCCTAGTGGTTAGAGTGTAGAGGAGGTAGGTAGCCTAGTGGTTAGAGTGTTGGGCCAGTAACCGAAAAGTCTAGTTTGAATATCTGAGCCAACAAGGTGAATAATCTGTGATTTGCCCTTAAGAAAGCCTCATAACCCTAGTTTGCCCCAGCGGTGCCGTACTACAATGGACGACCCTGTAAAACAAGACATTTCACTGAACCTATCCGGTGTATGTGACTAAAAATACATTTTATCATTTGTAAACAGTCCATTGTGGAACATACTGTTCACCCTCACATAGACTTGTATTGTAGTCCAATCATTCATAAGCTTATTTTGTAGTCCAATCATTCGCAGGCTTGTATTATAGTCCAATCATTCACAGGCTTGTATTATAGTCCAATCATTCGCAGGCTTGTATTATAGTCCAATCATTCACAGGCTTGTTTTGTCGTCCAATCATTGATAGGCTTTCTATTACAGTCCACTCATTCATGCACAGTCTGTCTGTCCTTCAAGCATTGCAAATGGAAGACACTTCCACATTCTGCTCAGAGGTGAATAAGTCAAATTAAAGTGTTATACTGTATGTAAAATAAATCAAAGTGTATAGTGTAGCAGGTAATATCAATACTGTACGGAAGTAAGATATTTATAATATAGTTAACACGGTAATGCAACAGATTTGTTTGGGTAATTTGTAGGAAATATTGTCCAAATCCTCCAAACTACTTTAACCCAAAGTCCCATATGATCATATAATGATTATATATTGATTAGTGGCCTTTTTTATTCGCTAAAACACGTGACTTGAGTGTACAGGGAAAGCTAGCTTGATTCAATATAATTGTTGATATACTGTAATATCTCCTGCTGTATAAATAAAGCTTGATTTGATTCGAAAGAATCACAACACTTCAACTACTACTTCCTTGAACATTCTACAGACCCCCCCCCCCCCAAAAAAAAACCACACAAAAAAAACACGAGTGTCCTGTGTTTCATATATATTTCCACACTGTGGGGTTGGAATAATACTGTGAAATTGATAAAATTATGATAATGCCCTGTTGGTGTAAGAGCTGTTTGAAAAGACAGCCAGAAGTTTCAGCCTGTTTTGGTGGGATGGAGTTTTGATAGACCAATAAGAAAGAGAGTTCCAAACCTCTCTACCAATAACAGCTAGTTTTCAGTTTCCCCACTCCCCACTCTGGTGACATCACCAGGCGGTAAATGAGTTAATAGACCAATAAGAAAGAGAGTTCCAAACCTCTCTACCAATAACAGCTAGTTTTCAGTTTCCCCACTCCCCACTCTGGTGACATCACCAGGCGGTAAATGAGTTAATAGACCAATAAGAAAGAGAGTTCCAAACCTCTCTACCAATAACAGCTAGTTGTCAGTTTCCCCACTCCCAGACACTCCCAGCAAAAAAATGTATTATAAAAAAAAAAAACTCTTTGCTAAGAATCCATTTTTGTTTCTTTTTGACCATTTTGATTGAAAACAATCACAGAGTGAGATCCTTGTTACCCAGAAATGAGTTAATATTGAGATAATAACAGCTGCATTGGGACCTTTAGTTAATAACCATAACCGCTTATGGAAAACAAAAACTAAAGACACGTTTCAATAGTACAGAGAAAGAGTCTAAAGAAGGTTTGAACACTTAACTTGTGGGGCACTGTATTTTCTACGATAAATGACAGTATTGGTGCCGGCGTAGAATGTGTTGTTTCTTGTCAAGTCTATGAGCGGTGGTATGAGGGCTAGTGGGAAAAGGCTGGTGTGAGGAGGTGCTGTTGTCTTTATTTGGGCCTTGGAGGATGTTGGTCAGCCTGGTCCTCTTCATCTACACTGAGATCCAGATGCAGGTTCTCCAGAGTCTGTCTCATTTGCATGGTGGACTCCTTACGTCTGCAGAGCAAATGAGGGTGTGTTTGTGTGCTGCAGATCAAACAGTATCACTCTCTCTCTGCTCGCTGCTCTCCCTCTGCTCTCCCCCTCTGATCTCCCCCTCTGGTCTCCCCCTCTGGTCTCCCCCTCTGGTCTCCCCCTCTGGTCTCCCTCTCTGATCTCCCTCTCTGATCTCCCCCTCTGATCTCCCTCTCTGATCTCCCTCTCTGATCTCCCTCTCTGATCTCCCTCTGATCTGTCTCTCTTTCTAGTCTCTCTTTCTAGTCTCTCCCTCTCTGATCTCCGTCTCTCTCTTTCATTGAACCTTTATTTTCTAAACCACGTACTTGAGTTGAAGGTGCTGATCCAGGAGCTGTCTCTGTAGTCTGTTGGAGGTCTCTCTCTCCTCTGTCAGTTCTCTCTGGGTGTGACGGTACTGAGTGTCTCTACGACTGGACTCCTCCTCCGCCTCGTTCAGCTGACGCTTCAGGGAACGCATCCTCTGGGTCATCTGATGGAGAGAGGTCATAGGTCATTGGGTCAACTTCAAAGGGCTACCATATCAAACTGCACATTACAACACTCAGAGGTATAACAGAGGTATCACGTCAATAAATAACATCCACTTATACAAAGTTATCTCATTAAACATTATTATTTAACAAGAGATCCTGTAGATCCTATCAGGAACACAGTATAAATAAACTTGTGTTTATAGACAAAATGAATGTAAATAGGATTCACTGTCCCCCATCTGACATGGCTCTCCTGTGTTAGTAACTATAAAGTGTCCTGGCAGGTCCTTCTACTTCGTACCACACACACACACACACACACACACACACAGACACAGACAGACACAGTCCTACTAGCGTAGTGGTGGTGTTAGTGCAGGTATCCTACCAGGTCCTTCTGCTCTGTAACGATCTTCTGTTCCTCCTCCAGCTGACCAGACAGTTCGCTGATCTTCCTCTCCAGTTTACTGATGGTGTTGCTCATCACCACCTTGTTCCTGCACAGGAGAACTCTGTTAACACACCAGTCCACAAACACTGTGTCGTCGTCCTGTAGATACAAAAGGAGACGTACCTCTCCTCCACTCTGAGAGCGTTCTCCAGCTCCTTGACCCGGCTCTCTGTCTTAGTGATCACATCCACCTGGACTCTGGAGCTGTGAAGCTCCTCCATCGCCACACGCATGTCACGCAGCTACAGTACACCACAGGAAGGAATGTTACAGTACACCACAGGAAGGAATGTTACAGTACACCACAGGAAGGAATGTTACAGTACACCACAGGAAGGAATGTTACAGTACACCACAGGAAGGAATGTTACAGACACCACAGGAAGGAATGTTACAGACACCACAGGAAGGAATGTTACAGTACACCACAGGAAGGAATGTTACAGTACACCACAGGAAGGAATGTTACAGTACACCACATGAAGGAATGTTACAGTACACCACAGGAAGGAATGTTACAGTACACCACAGGAAGGAATGTTACAGTACACCACAGGAAGGAATGTTACAGTACACCACAGGAAGGAATGTTACAGTACACCACAGGAAGGAATGTTACAGTACACCACAGGAAGGAATGTTACAATACACCACAGGAAGGAATGTTACAATACACCACATGAAGGAATGTTACAGTACACCACAGGAAGGAATGTTACAGTACACCACAGGAAGGAATGTTACAGTACACCACAGGAAGGAATGTTACAGTACACCACAGGAAGGAATGTTACAGACACCACAGGAAGGAATGTATAGATGGATCACATAGCTACACCACAGGCTAACGTCCCCACCCTGCAGGCTAGAACAGTTCCCAGTGAAAACCCAGCCGTAGTTAGTGTACTGTACCGTACCTGTCTCGCCAGGTTGATCTTCTCACTGTCCAGCTGCTCATTCACATATTTCTCCTGAATCAACTTCAGCTGGAGCTGATCTGTCTGTGAAGAACACAACAGTCTGTTTTAGATAGTTCTTCACACCCACTGGGGCACGTCCTCAACAACACAACCCTGTCCCCATTCGCCGCTGCTGAATCAGATCAACATCAGAATATAATTACCTCTCACTGGCCAGGCATCAGTCAAGGAATCTGGGATTCAGTTAAAGTGCCCGAAGATTACTTTTCATATTTAAATGATTTATGAGAATGTTTTGACTAACTATATTAATTGACTTGAACAGAGAACAGAAAAACAATGGTTCAGTGTGGCATAGTGGTCAGGGTTCAGCGGTGAGAGGTCAGCTGTAGGCAGGCAGACAGACGTACCTGCTCGATGGCTCTCTTGTGCTTCCTGGCCCAACTCTGTTCACTGTCCTGCATCTCCTCCAGGTCGCTCTCAAGATCTATCGCTTTCTCCTGTGAAAGGAGAAACACGTCAACCAATCAATCAATCGAATCGATCTATATAACACCTTTTCTACATCGGCAGTTATCATTAAACACGATCAATCAGACGTCCTTAGAAAGCTTTTTCCCCTGCAGTTGTCATTAAACACAATCAATCACACGCCCTTAGAAAGCTTTTCCCCCAGCAGTTGCAAATAAACACAATCAATCACACGTCCTTAGAAAGCTTTTTCCCCAGCAGTTGTCATTAAACACAATCAATCACACGTCCTTAGAAAGCTTTTTTTCCCAGCAGTTGTCATTAAACACGATTAATCACACGTCCTTAGAAAGCTTTTTCCCCAGCAGTTGTCATTAAACACAATCAATCACACGTCCTTAGAAAGCTTTTTCCCAGCAGTTGTCATTAAACAAGATCAATCACACGTCCTTAGAAAGCTTTTCCCAGCAGTTGTCATTAAACACAATCAATCACACGTCCTTAAAAAGCTTTTCCCCCAGCAGTTGTCATTAAACACGACCAATCACACGTCCTTAGAAAGCTTTTTCCCAGCAGTTGTCATTAAACACGATCAATCACACGTCCTTAGAAAGCTTTTTCCCAGCAGTTGTCACGGTGCTTTGACAGTAACTCTGCATTGACCTCAAAGACGAAGCTGAAGCAGAACTACGTCCATTTATCTGTATTCTAGAGTTACACGTAACCGCCAAAATAAAGGAAACACTTGAGTAAACGAAGGACCCAAAAGTATATGGAAAGCAGGTGGTTCCTGAGTTAATTAAGCAATTAACATCCCGTCATGCTTAGGGTCGGTCATGTATATAGCAAGTCCCAATTGTCCATTATTTTGGCTACCATGGCTAGAAGAGATCTCAGTGACTTTGAAAGAGGTGCTGTGTGTGTGGGCGTATCTCAGTCGACAGATCTCAACACTTATGGGAGATTCTGGACTGGCACCTGAGACCAGTGTTTTCCACCACCGTCAACAACACACCAAATGCTGGAATTTCTCGTGGAAGAAATGGTGTCGCATTCCTCCAATTGAGATCCAGACACCTGTAGAATGTATGCTGAGGTGCATTGAAAATGTTCTGGAGTCACATGGTGGCCCAACACCCTATTAAGACACTATGTTGGGTTTCCATTATTTTGGCAGTTACCTGTTCATCTACAGTATATCGCCCAAGGTTCATACAGTCTACTGTCTCTATATCTACAGTATATCTCCCAAGGTGTATACAGTCTACTCTCTCTATATCTGCATTATATCTCCCAAGGTTCATACAGTCTACTCTCTCTATATCTACAGTATATCTCCCACGGTTCATACAGTCTACTCTCTCTATATCTACAGTATACCTCCCAATGTTCATACAGTCTACTCTCTCTCTATCTACAGTATCATACAGCCTACTGTCTCTATATGTACAGTATCATACAGTCTACTGTTTCTATATCTACAGTATCATGCAGCCTACTGTCTCTAGATCTACAGTATCATACAGTCTACTGTTTCTATATCTACAGTATCATACAGCCTACTGTCTCTATATCTACAGTATCATACAGTCTACTCTCTCTATATCTACAGTATATCTCCCACGGTTCATACAGTCTACTCTCTCTATATCTACAGTATCATACAGTCTACTCTCTCTATATCTACAGTATATCTTGCTTGGCCAGGTCCTCTTTAGACTGGGCTTAGGGTTTATGGTGCTCTCTGTCTGTCTGTACCAACCTGAGCCTGTTTGAGTTGCTTGTCCAGGTCTTCCTTGGTCTGTGCAGCCGTCTGTAGCTCCATGGTCAGGTCCTCCACGCTCCTCTCTGCCTGCTTCAACTGCAGCTGAACTCTCTCTCTCAGCTGGATCTCCTCCTCCAGGGAACGCTCCTTATCTATCAGCTTACCAGACACCTGACAACACATACAGTTATCTATCAGCTAACCTGACAACACATACAGTTATCTATCAGTTTACCTGACAACACATACAGTTATCTATCAGCTAACCTGACAACACATACAGTTATCTATCAGTTTACCTGACAACACATACAGTTATCTATCAGCTAACCTGACAACACATACAGTTATCTATCAGTTTACCTGACAACACAAACAGTTATCTATCAGCTTACCTGACAACACAAACAGTTATCTATCAGCTTACCTGACCCCTGACAACACAAACAGTTATCTATCAGCTTACCTGACAACACAAACAGTTATCTATCAGCTTACCTGACCCCTGACAACACATACAGTTATCTATCAGCTTACCTGACAACACATACAGTTATCTATCAGCTTACCTGACAACACATACAGTTATCTATCAGTTTACCTGACAACACATACAGTTATCTATCAGCTTACCTGACACCTGACAACACATACAGTTATCTATCAGCTAACCTGACCCCTGACAACACAAACAGTTATCTATCAGTTTACCTGACAACACATACAGTTATCTATCAGCTTACCTGACACCTGACAGAGTAGAACAGAGTGTAAGAAATATACAATACACATAGTGTAATAAAGAATACTATACTCATGCGTAAATCAGAACAATCACATATGGACACATTTTACAGTATGGGTCAGGTAGGCGACACAATCACGATGGCTGTAAGCACGTTTCCACTGAAGCAGAAATGATCTGCATTTGACTACAGTGAGACCCGTAAGGCCCGTGTACTCATCTACCTGTCCCTGGAGACGGCTGACAGTCTGCTGGGCTCTCTGCAGCTCCTGACCCTTCTCCAGTATCGTCTCTTCCAGCTCCTTTACCCTCAGCTGGTCACCATCTCGTAGCTTCTGGTACAGACTGAGCTCTGCTGAGGCTTGGGTGGCTCTCTGTTGGGCCTCCCCTAGCTGTGGAGGGAGAGTAATGTCACGCAAATATACAAAGCAAACGATCTAGGGTTAATGTAATGTACACTGAGGGTGTTACATTTAAAACTGGTCCAGTGTCTATACGGGATCTGCCCTTTTCAGTGTTAAATGAACACAATGCTTAGTGCCATGCCTTATTTGTATATTTCCCAGAGTGCCTTGACTTTCGAGTGAATTGTAGAGTTATACCCCCCGTGACTGTATTTGTTGGTGACAGAGACATGGTTATTTAATTCATCAATATTCAGTCCTGTGGCCTTTGCCCAGTGAAATGTTATCAACACATATTTCACGAGGCCTTATTTAGAGGGTCCAGTTTCACCCTAATACAGTGGCATGAAACTCCTGGTTTACAGGCCACATCAGGCCTGCAAAGTCACATTATGCTGGCTTGCAAAGTGAGTTGTAATTCCTATTGGAATCCAGCCAGAGTAGGGCTATCCAACATTTAAAATTTGTATTCACCCACAACCTACATTTAGAATGACTGAACAGGTTGGGAAGACTAAGCTATGATGCAACTTCAAGCATCTAACCTGGAACAGCCACGACAGTAATGGGAACAAGTCCAACAAAGAGATTGGACTTGTTTAGAAAAATGTTATTTATATTTGAGTAGCAAAAACATAGATATTGAAACAAAACAACAACAACAAAAATCTCCCTGCAATAGAGCATGCTGGGAAACATAATGATGGGTTTTGTTTTAATACTGCTATTAACTACAACACTGGGGTTATTTCACACCAATGAGTATTTAATTTAACACTTACAGAGTTAATGTAACTCCTGAATCAACACAAGGAAATGTTACACTTAATTCAATTTCGAATTTGAACAATCTTCAAGTTGTGGCATTGGAATTTAATTGGAATTAGAATGTTTGGAATGTTTGAATTGGAATTAGAATGTTTGGAATGTTTGAATTGGAATTAGAATGTTTGGAATGTTTAAAAAAAAATACATCTTTGTAATTTAACTGAACAAAAGTACTTGCATGATTTGTTTTTAAACCATTTTAATGTGTATTTCAATACTCCCTGAAAGCTTGAGGGAAATTAATTTGAATATGTGGAATAGTTTGGGATAATACTGAATTAGGAATTAAATTATTGGAATTTACCTAACAATAAAATTGAAAGGAAATTAAATTATCTCTGAATTTAAAGACTGACCTGAAATTTGAATAGTATTAAAAGGAATTTACAGGAGGAGGGAATTTAATTTGAATTTAATTTGTGGAATTAACCACAACCCTTGGAGCTACATTATAGGAGTGTAAAGTGAACAGTGCTGTACCTCAGACTGACTCTGATCTCTCTCTCTCTCACACACACACACACACACACACACACACACACACACACACACACACACACACACACACACACACACACACACACACACACACACACACACACACACGTATAAGTATACTAATGCAACTGTACCTCAGTCTCCAGTCTGAAGACAGTGTCACTGAGCTCTGATGTCCTCTTGTCCCGTGTCTCCTTGTCCCCCGCTAGCTCCTCCAACTGTCTCTCAGACAGCCACAGCTTCTCGGACAGCCCCTCGGCATGGAGCGTCTGCTTCTCCAGCGCCTCCTATAGGGGACATGGTGTAGGACAGACACAGAGGCTGGGGCTGAAATGGATGCACACAGGGGCTCACGCAAGGCAGACACATAGGCCCAGCTGACTGACTGACTGACAGGTCTGTGGTGGAATAGGCCCAGCTGACTGACTGGTCTGTGGTGGAATAGGCCCAGCTGACTGACAGGTCTGTGGTGGAATAGGCCCAGCTGACTGACTGGTCTGTGGTAGAATAGGCCCAGCTAACTGACAGGTCTGTGGTAGAATAGGCCCAGCTAACTGACTGACAGGTCTGTGGTGGAATAGGCCCAGCTAACTGACTGGTCTGTGGTAGAATAGGCCCAGCTGACTGACTGACTGACAGGTCTGTGGTAGAATAGGCCCAGCTAACTGACAGGTCTGTGGTAGAATAGGCCCAGCTGACTGACTGACTGACAGGTCTGTGGTAGAATAGGCCCAGCTAACTGACTGGTCTGTGGTAGAATAGGCCCAGCTGACTGACTGACTGACAGGTCTGTGGTAGAATAGGCCCAGCTAACTGACTGGTCTGTGGTAGAATAGGCCCAGCTGACTGACTGACTGACAGGTCTGTGGTAGAATAGGCCCAGCTGACTGACAGGTCTGTGGTGGAATAGGCCCAGCTGACTGACTGGTCTGTGGTAGAATAGGCCCAGCTGACTGACTGACAGGTCTGTGGTGGAATAGGCCCAGCTGACTGACTGGTCTGTGGTAGAATAGGCCCAGCTGACTGACTGACTGACAGGTCTGTGGTAGAATAGGCCCAGCTGACTGACAGGTCTGTGGTGGAATAGGCCCAGCTGACTGACAGGTCTGTGGTGGAATAGGCCCAGCTGACTGACTGACTGACAGGTCTGTGGTAGAATAGGCCCAGCTGACTGACAGGTCTGTGGTGGAATAGGCCCAGCTGACTGACAGGTCTGTGGTGGAATAGGCCCAGCTGACTGACTGACTGACAGGTATGTGGTAGAATAGGCCCAGCTGACTGACTGGTCTGTGGTAGAATAGGCCAAGCTGACTGACTGACAGGTCTGTGGTGGAATAGGCCCAGCTGACTGACTGGTCTGTGGTAGAATAGGCCCAGCTGACTGACTGACTGGGGTCTGTGGTGGAATAGGCCCAGCTGACTGACTGGTCTGGGGTAGAATAGGCCCAGCTAACTGACAGGTCTGTGGTGGAATAGGCCCAGCTGACTGACTGACAGGTCTGTGGTGGAATAGGCCCAGCTGACTGACTGACAGGTCTGTGGTGGAATAGGCCCAGCTGACTGACTGACAGGTCTGTGGTGGAATAGGACCCGCTGACTGACAGGTCTGTGGTGGAATAGGCCCAGCTGACTGACTGGTCTGTGGTAGAATAGGCCCAGCTGACTGACAGGTCTGTGGTGGAATAGGCCCAGCTAACTGACTGGGATCTGTGGTAGAATAGGCCCAGCTGACTGACTGGTCTGTGGTAGAATAGGCCCAGCTGACTGACTGACAGGTCTGTGGTGGAATAGGCCCAGCTGACTGACTGACAGGTCTGTGGTGGAATAGGCCCAGCTGACTGACTGACAGGTCTGTGGTGGAATAGGCCCAGCTGACTGACTGGTCTGTGGTAGAATAGGCCAAGCTGACTGACTGACAGGTCTGTGGTGGAATAGGCCCAGCTGACTGACAGGTCTGTGGTAGAATAGGCCCAGCTGACTGACTGGTCTGTGGTAGAATAGGCCCAGCTGACTGACTGGTCTGTGGTGGAATAGGCCCAGCTGACTGACTGGGATCTGTGGTAGAATAGGCCAAGCTGACTGACTGGGATCTGTGGTGGAATAGGCCCAGCTAACTGACTGGTCTGTGGTGGAATAGGCCCAGCTGACTGACTGGTCTGTGGTGGAATAGGCCCAGCTGACTGACTGGTCTGTGGTGGAATAGGCCCAGCTGACTGACTGGGATCTGTGGTAGAATAGGCCCAGCTGACTGACAGGGATCTGTGGTAGAATAGTCCCAGCTAACTGACTGGGATCTGTGGTAGAATAGGCCCAGCTGACTGACTGACAGATCTGTGGTAGAATAGGCCCAGCTAACTGACATATCTGTGGTAGAATAGGCCCAGCTAACTGACAGATCTGTGGTAGAATAGGCCCAGCTAACTGACAGGTCTGTGGTAGAATAGGCCCAGCTGACTGACAGGTCTGTGGTAGAATAGGCCCAGCTGACTGACTGACAGGTCTGTGGTAGAATAGGCCCAGCTGACTGACAGGTCTGTGGTGGAATAGGCCCAGCTGACTGACTGACAGATCTGTGGTAGAATAGGCCCAGCTAACTGACAGATCTGTGGTAGAATAGGCCCAGCTAACTGACAGATCTGTGGTAGAATAGGCCCAGCTAACTGACAGGTCTGTGGTAGAATAGGCCCAGCTGACTGAAAGGTCTGTGGTAGAATAGGCCCAGCTGACTGACTGACAGGTCTGTGGTAGAATAGGCCCAGCTGACTGACAGGTCTGTGGTGGAATAGGCCCAGCTGACTGACTGACAGGTCTGTGGTGGAATAGGCCCAGCTGACTGACTGACAGGTCTGTGGTGGAATAGGCCCAGCTGACTGACTGACAGGTCTGTGGTGGAATAGGCCCAGCTGACTGACTGACTGACATGTCTGTGGTGGAATAGGCCCAGCTGACTGACTGACAGGTCTGTGGTAGAATAGGCCCAGCTGACTGACAGGTCTGTGGTGGAATAGGCCCAGCTGACTGACTGGGATCTGTGGTAGAATAGGCCCAGCTGACTGACTGGGGTCTGTGGTAGAATAGGCCCAGCTGACTGACTGGGGTCTGTGGTAGAATAGTCCCAGCTAACTGACTGGGATCTGTGGTAGAATAGGCCCAGCTGACTGACTGACAGATCTGTGGTAGAATAGTCCCAGCTAACTGACTGGGATCTGTGGTAGAATAGGCCCAGCTGACTGACTGACAGATCTGTGGTAGAATAGGCCCAGCTAACTGACAGATCTGTGGTAGAATAGGCCCAGCTAACTGACAGATCTGTGGTAGAATAGGCCCAGCTAACTGACAGGTCTGTGGTAGAATAGGCCCAGCTGACTGACAGGTCTGTGGTAGAATAGGCCCAGCTGACTGACAGGTCTGTGGTAGAATAGGCCCAGCTAACTGACTGGTCTGTGGTAGAATAGGCCCAGCTAACTGACTGGTCTGTGGTAGAATAGGCCCAGCTGACTGACTGGTCTGTGGTAGAATAGGCCCAGCTAACTGACTGACAGGTCTGTGGTAGAATAGGCCCAGCTGACTGACAGGTCTGTGGTGGAATAGGCCCAGCTGACTGACTGGTCTGTGGTAGAATAGGCCCAGCTGACTGACTGACAGGTCTGTGGTAGAATAGGCCCAGCTGACTGACAGGTCTGTGGTAGAATAGGCCCAGCTAACTGACTGGTCTGTGGTAGAATAGGCCCAGCTAACTGACTGGGATCTGTGGTGGAATAGGCCCAGCTGACTGACTGGGATCTGTGGTAGAATAGGCCCAGCTGACTGACTGACAGGTCTGTGGTGGAATAGGCCCAGCTAACTGACAGATCTGTGGTAGAATAGGCCCAGCTGTCTGACTGACAGGTCTGTGGTAGAATAGGCCCAGCTGACTGACTGACAGGTCTGTGGTGGAATAGGCCCAGCTGACTGACTGACAGGTCTGTGGTAGAATAGGCCCAGCTGACTGACTGACAGGTCTGTGGTGGAATAGGCCCAGCTGACTGACTGACAGGTCTGTGGTGGAATAGGCCCAGCTGACTGACTGACAGGTCTGTGGTAGAATAGGCCCAGCTGACTGACTGGGGTCTGTGGTAGAATAGGCCCAGCTGACTGACTGGGGTCTGTGGTAGAATAGGCCCAGCTGACTGACTGACAGGTCTGTGGTGGAATAGGCCCAGCTAACTGACTGGGATCTGTGGTAGAATAGGCCCAGCTGACTGACTGACAGATCTGTGGTAGAATAGGCCCAGCTAACTGACTGACAGGTCTGTGGTGGAATAGGCCCAGCTGACTGACAGGTCTGTGGTAGAATAGGCCCAGCTGACTGACTGGGATCTGTGGTAGAATAGGCCCAGCTAACTGACTGACAGATCTGTGGTAGAATAGGCCCAGCTAACTGACAGATCTGTGGTAGAATAGGCCCAGCTGACTGACTGACAGGTCTGTGGTAGAATAGGCCCAGCTAACTGACTGACAGGTCTGTGGTAGAATAGGCCCAGCTGACTGACTGACATGTCTGTGGTAGAATAGGCCCAGCTAACTGACTGACAGATCTGTGGTAGAATAGGCCCAGCTGACTGACTGACAGGTCTGTGGTAGAATAGGCCCAGCTAACTGACAGATCTGTGGTAGAATAGGCCCAGCTAACTGACAGGTCTGTGGTAGAATAGGCCCAGCTGACTGACAGGTCTGTGGTAGAATAGGCCCAGCTGACTGACAGGTCTGTGGTAGAATAGGCCCAGCTAACTGACTGGTCTGTGGTAGAATAGGCCCAGCTAACTGACTGGTCTGTGGTAGAATAGGCCCAGCTGACTGACTGGTCTGTGGTAGAATAGGCCCAGCTGACTGACTGACAGGTCTGTGGTAGAATAGGCCCAGCTGACTGACAGGTCTGTGGTAGAATAGGCCCAGCTAACTGACTGGTCTGTGGTAGAATAGGCCCAGCTAACTGACTGGGATCTGTGGTGGAATAGGCCCAGCTGACTGACTGGTCTGTGGTAGAATAGGCCCAGCTGACTGACTGGGATCTGTGGTAGAATAGGCCCAGCTGACTGACTGACAGGTCTGTGGTGGAATAGGCCCAGCTGACTGACTGACAGGTCTGTGGTGGAATAGGCCCAGCTGACTGACTGACAGGTCTGTGGTAGAATAGGCCCAGCTGACTGACTGACAGGTCTGTGGTGGAATAGGCCCAGCTAACTGACAGATCTGTGGTAGAATAGGCCCAGCTAACTGACAGGTCTGTGGTAGAATAGGCCCAGCTGACTGACTGACTGGTCTGTGGTGGAATAGGCCCAGCTGACTGACAGGTCTGTGGTAGAATAGGCCCAGCTAACTGACTGACAGGTCTGTGGTAGAATAGGCCCAGCTGACTGACTGACAGGTCTGTGGTAGAATAGGCCCAGCTGACTGACTGACTGGTCTGTGGTAGAATAGGCCCAGCTGACTGACTGACAGGTCTGTGGTAGAATAGGCCCAGCTGACTGACAGGTCTGTGGTAGAATAGGCCCAGCTGACTGACTGACAGGTCTGTGGTAGAATAGGCCCAGCTGACTGACAGGTCTGTGGTGGAATCTGATTATGGAGAAGCCTATACTGTACCTCAGCGTCCTGTATCTTATTCTTCAGAGACTGCTGCAGGAAGTTGAAGGCGTATTCCTGGGTGTTGGCCTCCACCATCATCTCTCTGGCCTCGGTCAGCTCCGTCTGGAGGAAACATAGATGAGATCAGCTCTCTATGACATCGTCAATGTTTCAACAGTTCGAAAGCACAACCACTAGTGTTTGACTTGAGCTGAAATAGGTGCTGGGTGCCGGTCCTGTTTATATTCAGGTGCAGGATCTCCACAGTATTGTTGTCATATTCTATAACAGGAGATGAAGCAGGAGGGAAGGAGGGGAGGGAGGGAGGGAGGGAGGGAGGGAGGGAGGGAGGGAGGGAGGGAGGGAGGGAGGGAGGGAGGGAGGGAGGGAGGGAGGGAGGGGGAGGGAGGGGGGGAAGGACAGGAGGGAGGGGGAGGGGGAGGGAGGGAGGGAGGGAGGGAGGGAGGGAGGGAGGGAGGGAGGGAGGGAGGGAGGGAGGGAGGGGGAAGGACAGGAGGGAGGGAGGGGGAAGGACAGGAGGGAGGGGAGGGGGAAGGACAGGAGGGAGGGAGGGAGGGAGGGAGGGAGGGGGAAGGACATGAGGGGAGGGAGGGAGGGAGGGAGGGAGGGGGGGAAGGACAGGAGGGAGGGAGGGAGGGAGGGAGGGAGGGAGGGAGGGAGGGAGGGAGGGAGGGGAGGGAGGGAGGGAGGGAGGGAGGGAGGGAGGGAGAGGGGAAGGGGGAGGGAGGGAGGGAAGGACAGGAGGGGAGGGAAGGAGGGAGGGAGGGGGGGAGAGGGGAAGCAGGTGCAGGATCTCCACAGTATTTTTGTCATATTCTATAACAGGAGCTGAAGCAGTAGGAGATTTGAGGCGCTGGTACATTCACATTTTAGCACCTTTCTCCAGAGTGACTTACAGGGGAAATTAGGGTTAAGTGCCTTGCTCAAAGGGCACATCGATAGATTGTTCACCTAGTCAGCTCAGGGATTCAAACCAGCAACCTTTCAGCTACTGGCCCAACGCTCTTAACCTGAACTATTTGAGATCAGGCGTACTCAGGTCGGTGTGGTCGTAAGCGAAAAAACTTTCTCTTGGTACACTATATAAAGTCAAAGTGAGTCTTGATTAACAGCTGTTGCATTTTCACCATTTCGATAAGCATCTTTGTGTCACTCAAAAAGTGGAAGAAATTGCATATACTGTAGCCATAATTTGTAGCACAGATGGTTGGATGAAATACAAAACAAACCTGACTCAGTGTTGTAAGATAATCCTTCTATCCAGCTCCATTAAAGAGTGTCAGAAGAATATACACAGTGTAGTTTATGTGTAGTCCAGTGGTACACAGTGTAGTTTCTGTGCAGTCCAGTGGTACACAGTGTAGTTTCTGTGTCGTCCAGTGGTACACAGTGTAGTTTCTGTGTCGTCCAGTGGTACACAGTGTAGTTTCTGTGCAGTCCAGTGGTACACAGTGTAGTTTCTGTGTAGTCCAGTGGTACACAGTGTAGTTTCTGTGTAGTCCAGTGGTACACAGTGTAGTTTCTGTGTAGTCCAGTGGTACACAGTGTAGTTTCTGTGTAGTCCAGTGGTACACAGTGTAGTTTCTGTGTAGTCCAGTGGTACACAGTGTAGTTTCTGTGTAGTCCAGTGGTACACAGTGTAGTTTCTGTGTAGTCCAGTGGTACACAGTGTAGTTTCTGTGTAGTCCAGTGGTACACAGTGTAGTTTCTGTGTAGTCCAGTGGTACACAGTGTAGTTTCTGTGTAGTCCAGTGGTACACAGTGTAGTTTCTGTGTAGTCCAGTGTTACACAGTGTAGTTTCTGTGTAGTCCAGTGGTACACAGTGTAGTTTCTGTGTAGTCCAGTGGTACACAGTGTAGTTTCTGTGTAGTCCAGTGGTACACAGTGTAGTTTCTGTGTAGTCCAGTGGTACACAGTGTAGTTTCTGTGTAGTCCAGTGGTACACAGTGTAGTTTCTGTGTCGTCCAGTGGTACACAGTGTAGTTTCTGTGTAGTCCAGTGGTACACAGGGTAGTTTCTGTGCAGTCCAGTGGTACACAGTGTAGTTTCTGTGCAGTCCAGTGGTACACAGTGTAGTTTCTGTGCAGTCCAGTGGTACACAGTGTAGTTTCTGTGCAGTCCAGTGGTACACAGTGTAGTTTCTGTGTAGTCCAGTGGTACACAGTGTAGTTTCTGTGCAGTCCAGTGGTACACAGTGTAGTTTCTGTGTAGTCCAGTGGTACACAGTGTAGTTTCTGTGTCGTCCAGTGGTACACAGTGTAGTTTCTGTGTAGTCCAGTGGTACACAGTGTAGTTTCTGTGCAGTCCAGTGGTACACAGTGTAGTTTCTGTGTAGTCCAGTGTTACACAGTGTAGTTTCTGTGTAGTCCAGTGGTACACAGTGTAGTTTCTGTGTAGTCCAGTGGTACACAGTGTAGTTTCTGTGTCGTCCAGTGGTACACAGTGTAGTTTCTGTGTAGTCCAGTGGTACACAGTGTAGTTTCTGTGTAGTCCAGTGGTACACAGTGTAGTTTCTGTGTAGTCCAGTGGTACACAGTGTAGTTTCTGTGTAGTCCAGTGGTACACAGTGTAGTTTCTGTGTCGTCCAGTGTTACACAGTGTAGTTTCTGTGTCGTCCAGTGGTACACAGTGTAGTTTCTGTGCAGTCCAGTGGTACACAGTGTAGTTTCTGTGTAGTCCAGTGTTACACAGTGTAGTTTCTGTGTAGTCCAGTGTTACACAGTGTAGTTTCTGTGTAGTCCAGTGGTACACAGTGTAGTTTCTGTGTAGTCCAGTGGTACACAGTGTAGTTTCTGTGTAGTCCAGTGTTACACAGTGTAGTTTCTGTGTAGTCCAGTGGTACACAGTGTAGTTTATGTGTAGTCCAGAAGCCTACCTCCATAACTCTGAAGCGTTCCGTCATGGCCGTGTTGTCTCTCTCCAGCTCTACCATCCTCATCCTCATCCTACTCATCTCCATCTTGG